>NC_056729.1:1871946545-1872039045 GCF_019279795.1 Protopterus annectens | reverse complement strand
CTTGCAGATATTTGTAAGAAACTAGTCACTGTTATCTACTTGCCATGGTCTAAAATGAAGATGATAAGAACACAGGCATTATCAGACTTGACAAGTATATAGGTTTGTAGATGTGTACTAGGCTACTGAACCCGTGGGGCATTTGAAGCTGAACCAGATTTCCATATTGTGCTTTAAATACCCTATCCCATTTGTTTATTGACTGGTCTTACCCATCACGTGATTAATAATTACACATTACCCCTAATAAGAATAACTGCGATCATACTATAGGTAATTTGAGGGGACCCTCACATGGGGTAAAGCATTTAACAGCTGCTTCTGTCCATTATTAGCACAGGGGGCAGTTCTGATGTACATTTTCTGTTTCCACTCAATAGATATAAGTTGCATTTGAAAATAGACAGGGATGAACATTCTTTTATGTGGATGGGGAGGTCTGCTCCATAGCAGCTGTATTGTCTACAAAATATACCTGTCCCTCAAAACTGTTCTGTGATATTGAGGAAGAGGTAAAGATGCCTAGACTAAGTTCTTCTGATGTCATTTGACTTGCTGATATGTAGTAAATCCATTCGTAATGGGTTGGAGGATGCCTTGTATGCCACACGTCACCTCTTCGCAGTCTGCAGAATAATGACTATAGTGACAGGGCTTTGAGTCAGTCCATGTAGGACATGTTGTTTAGGCCTTGTATCCTTGTAATGTATCTCCCTTTAATTTCTCCAAGTCTGTTGGGTTTCTAATACCATGACTGGAATGGACCATATTCCTAAGTCAAAGTATGATTAAAGTTCATGAAATTAGTATTGATTCAATCTTTGATGTTATCCGGAAGTGCTCTTCATAGCACCAGCAATGTGCCTAGTAATGACTCCTTCTGCAATTCGTATGGAGTTACATGTATCAGTAACATATCTAAGCATGATTGTGAATTCCTTTTTATAAGACCTGTTGCTCCTACTATAATAGAACTGTCTGGGTATTCTTCTTCCACATTGTCCTCATTTCTGCCTACAAATCCTGGTACTTTATGACTTTGTTCTTCTCTGTACAAAAGGCATTGTAGTCACTGGGTGCAGCATTTTCAATAATTAATGCTACTTTTGCCTTTGTTTCAAGGACTACTATATCTAGTTTTCTTGCATCTATTTTTTGAACTGTCAGTAATGGATGATCCCATGTGATTTAAACTTCATCATTTTCTATGGTGCTTTGTAACTCACGTTTCCAGTGCTTTTCATCTAGTTCAATGTTATAACGTTTGCACAATCTCCAATGCAACAGTCTTGCCACATTATTATGCCTTTCAGTATACAGTCCTTCTGCCATTAGTATGTCACAACCAGCAAAAGATGTGCAACTGTTTCCAATTCTGTTTTACAAAACCTACATTTGTTTGTTTCTCCCACATATACATTGGTTTACAAAATCCATTGAACAAGTAGTCCACTGTCTTGTGGCACCAATATTAACCTTTCATCTTTTGGTTTAAATTCACCCCTCCTTAACCATTCCTACCTTCGATTCTGATTAACATGAGGTTGTTCCAAGAGTTTCCTATATTTGTTACTATAATTATGCATTTTCCACATTTCTTGCCTTTTCATCTGATCCTTCACCTTATATTCTTTCTTTTGTTTTTTGGCACATTCATTTGTTACCTGATTTTTATCTACTTCTGGTTTGATTTCCATTCCTGCTTGATGCTGATATACTTCTGCTAAACTAAGGGAAGTCATCTTAGACTTGTTCTCCTCATATTTCAAAACTTTCACTATGTTTGGGTCTTGTGAGGTCAGCAGATATGTATGCAGTCCCACTATCGCAGATCTATACATGTAATAAATTTCAAGGAGGACCTCTTTCAGAACTTGGAAAATATAGTCTTGGTATGCACTGATTTTTATAAATCATTTGATGAGCATGAAGCCTCCTTGTTTTCCTGTCCAAACTATCCAACACCTTTTGGGGCCAGTCAGTCACTCCAAAACTGTAAGTTAGAATGGGAAAATCAAATTGGTTTATCGCTTGGACTTTGTTCCTAGATGTCAATGCTGTTATAATATTAATTTAAGCCTTCTAAAATATTTCTTACTGAGTTTTATTTGCATTTGTTCATATTTTACTGTTGATCTTTCATCAATTTCCAAATATTTATACACTCCTCTTGCTCAAGTTCTTTTATATCATATTCCTGTCCCAAACTGATGTTTTCTTGGTGCTGCAGCTTTCTTGCTTTAAACGTTACTTTTGCACATTTATCAAGACCAAATAAGATTCTTATATAATATGAAAAAGTTTTGACAACTTGCAAATGTGCTTTCGGTTCCTCATCTGATGACCTATACAGTTTTAAATCATCTATAAAAAAGGAGATAAGTCTTTACACTTTATTGTTTTTTGGGAGCCAAATTGTAGCCATGACCTAATCTGCTAAGTAGACAGCTTAATGGCTTAAGAGCAAGACAAAAGAGCAGCGATGAAAGAGAATCACAAAGGAACATCCCCTTTGAATTTTTGTGCCCGGAATAATAATCTGTCCTTTATCATGGCTTAACTGCAAGGTTTCTATTACCAGATCAAAGACGCAGTTTATCAAATGCATCTTGATCGAATTGACACAAGTGAAAAGGCAAAATAAAGAAGTGGCTTTTCAGTGAATTCTTTCCCTGGGAAAGAATTCGCTTGGTCGCTTTCGTTACTTTGCCATTTTTGGCACTGTAGTGCGATCTCGGAGTTGGTATATTTAAGTAGGGGGTGTGTGTGGGGGGGGCACATTATGTAAAGTTTTAAAGTATTTTTTTTTTTATTTCAGAACAGTGATTTTTTTTTTCCCTTGGGAAAAAATTGCTGTTCTGAGATTTCAACGTAAGCTTTCGCTTACATGGGGTCAATTATTTATCTTTGCTTTTCTAAGCATGCGATAATATAATATAGACCCTAACTGCAGAGTGTTTTGCCACTGTTTCATGGTCACTATAATACAACTGATCAGTGTAGGGTGTATCTTATATAGTTTTAAGCACTCTTTTATCCATGAACGTGGAATACTGTCAAATGCTTTTTTGGAGTCTATCCATGCCGTACTTAGATTCTTCCCTTGTTTACAGTTTTCCATTATGACTTTAATATCAAATGATCCTTTGTTCAATATGGCTTTCTTTTATTACCCTTCTAGTCTATTGCTATGATTGAGTTTTCTTCCCAATGACTATAAATTCTGTTGGCATCAATTCCAATGTATAGTTTATATGTTGTTGGAAGGCAAGTTATTGGGCTATAGTTTTTAGGATAGCCTGCAGGTTCACTCTTAGGTAGGAGTATTGTTTTTCTTGTTGTTAGCCAGGCTGATGTCTGTTCAGGGTGTGTATACAAATAGTTCTTACTCATGGATAAATCATGATGTAAAGATGTTAAAATTTTTAACCAGAAGTTATGTACTGCATGTGGGCCTGGGGTTTTCCAATTAGGACTTTTTCAATCTCTTTGGCTGTTACTTCATCCCATTGCGTATCCTATACATTTCAACTTCTTATTCTTTCTTTTACTTATTTTGTCCATTTAGCTTCTTTATTATGTTCCACATGGTCTTAAATATTTCTCCAAAATGTAACTATTTCTTCATTTTTTGGTGGTGCTTCTTTCATTTTGCCTTATTTCCCAATTCTCTATAAAACTTTTTGGGATCATCAATACATTGCTTATTTTGTACTTTTCCTTTAAATTTATTTGCATATCTTCTAAGTTTTCTGCCTGTGCTGATATTTTTAGTTTATTATTTGGGATAGTGCACGATAGATCCTGATCTGTTCTGATACTGTGCATTACTTTTATCACGCCTATCTTTCTGAATATTTTTGTTGATCTGTTCCCTTATCTATACTCTTCTAACAGTGACACTTTTGTCTTAACTGCTTAATAGTGTTCTCTGTTTGATACTTCCATGATGGCATTCTGCCTCTCACCTTCTTTTAACTTTCTACCCGGTGATTTTGTAGTAAGATCTTCTTTGTTATTAATTTAGCTGCACAGTAATATATCCTGTTATAGTGCATGAATTTCTGTGGACAGTCCTAATTATTGTGTTAATTTGTTTTATCATACGCCTAACTTTTTGAGTTTTATTGACTGTCTGTATTCTGTTTTTTTTACTGATCTTAATATGTCTATCCATCTCTATTAAATGAATCAACTCTTCTCTTAGGTCATGTTCCTCTAAACTAAGAGCATATTCTTTGTTCTCCATTTTATGTGGGTGTTCTATTGGTAGTTAGCATGCTTCTATGCCACGTTCTCTTCGGTTTCATTCTGTTTTCATATGGGAACTCATTGGCCTATCACCCCACAACACTGGCTATGTCAGAGTTGCCACAATTTCTTGTTTCTCCCCTTGCTGTGAAACTCCAGCTGGAAGTTTATACTGGTTTCCTATGGAAAACTCCAAAGCATCTTCATCTGACAACTGATCAGGTTTTTCCTGCTCCACTGGTTTTGCCTTAATTTGGGGATCCATTGCTCTAGCCTGCTGTGATGTTTTCTAAGTTAGATTTTCTACACTAAATCCTTCACTTTTCAGGCAATGCATAACCTCAGCTTCTATTTCTTTAACTTCCTCATTACTAGTTCTCTTTTCTACTTTTCCTCTTTGTTTTCTTATTTTTTGTATTGTAAAATTTTCCATGTCTGGGTGCCTTTGCCTGTATTTCTCTTCAAATATCTTTGGTGCTGCTCTTTTTGTTTTGATTAGTACTGCTTCCTCCTTTGCATAAATATTACACCATATTAAATCTCGTTTTGTTTCCCATGTCTATATTTATTCTTCAGATGTCTCCAGCGGCTGCTGTTTCTCCTTACTTTGGGTACTCATTGTTCCTTCATGCTGTGATGTAACCTGTTGTTAGATTTTTTGCTCTAAATCCTTCTCTTCACAAATGTTCTATAACTTCATCTTCTATTTTTTATCTTCGTCTTTGCTAATCTCCTGTTCTATGTTTCTTCTTTGTTACCCTATTTTTTTATTATTGTGAAATTTTCTATATCTGGATGCCTTTGCCTGTATTTCTGTTTGAATATCTTTGGGGGCTGCCTTTTTTATGTTGATTAGTTTGGCTTTCTCCTTTGCATAAATACTGCTCCAGATCAGATTCCTCTCTCTTTTCCATGTCCATATTTTTTTTATACCTTTCAGAAGTGTCTGATTTTGTTCTTTATATTTTCATGTTTCCTCAGTTGCTTCTTTTTTCAAATGGTTCAAGGTTTCTTGGTCTATATAATGTTTTTTTTCAAAATCTGTTGTATTAATGAACAAAGATTTTTATTTGAAGCTTCTGACAGTTTTTCTTGTGGAAGTGTTTCTCTTTACTACTTTCTCTCTTAATCTTTTTGTATATCTTCTGTCCAGAAATGTTGGGCTTCTTGCATAGTAGTGACAATATATAATTTCTTTCATATGCTCAATAGTCCACTCTATCATCTTTATGGCTCTTATTTGGCCTATCAGTTTTTTGTGGTTTTTGTGGACTGTTACTTCTTTCTACAATGGGGGGGGGCATCCTCCCCCTGGGCCTGGCCTAGCCTCATTGTAGGCATGTTTCCGTATCTCGAGGATTCTACACTATTTTTTCCAGTCCCAGCACTCGCGCTTCTGCCAGGATTGAGCACTTTTTATCCTGGGTCTTGTGCACCCAACTATCTTTTTTATTTTTTAACCTACTTCTGTCCATGATGTATGCTATATGAATACAGTTCATATATCAGTTTCTTCTTGGTGAGATTTGGTAAAAAAACAGGGTCTACCTTGTAAAAGTACTCATTAAGATGTGAGGATGAATTCAGTTTCACCAATACTACTCTCTTTTGCTTGCTGGCTTATCATCTCTCTCTATTCAGACCCCTAATGGCGTTACAGTTTTGCATGTGTCTGGTCAGATACATGTCAAAGGGGGAATTATATTCAATGATTAGCCTAATGAGGGCTAGGTAAAGGGGGGCAATAACATCCCTAGATCTAGACACAATTCCTTTGTTTATAAGCTGTGCAATTGAGTAGGACTTAAAATAAACACATGTTGGTCAAAAGTAAGGTCATTGTCCACATAAGTTCCCAAATCCTGAACAACTGGGTTATATTTTTGGGGTGCATTGTTAATGTGGAAGTTCCCTGGGATAGATGACTTCCCAAAGGATACAATAATGCATTTCTAGGTATTTAGTTCAGTCCATGATTTTGGGTTGTTTCTTAAAATTGCAGGATTCAAAGCTAACCTCCTCTCCCTTTTGCTTTAACTTGTGTTTTTTTTATTCTTTTGCAATGACTTAAGATAATATGTTAAGATTAACCCTGGTAATAGGGGTGTCATGGAGGAATAACACTCCGATGCATTGAGTGTGGAGTGCATGGTTTGAAGTATGCTCTGACATACTTTTACATCCCTGTTGTCTAGTATCCACTCCTTACCCATAAGTTTATCCCTGCTGCAAAAGTGCTGTTCCATTCACTTTTAGGTATCCTTGGTGTCTAGTGCCCCCTCCCCCGGCAGCTAGATATTTTACATTGCAAAAGTGTTGTTTCATTCACTTCTAGGTATCTGTGGTGTTAAGTGTCTGCCCTTCCCCCCAATACTGCAGGATTTGCTCATCAGGCTAAGGGATTTTATAATTATGACACCCTCCTCACACGTACACATACACACATGAACTGCCACCCTAGCCAGTAATAATCAAAGACAGTCACCCATGTACATGGACGGACACACACACACACACACACACACACACACACACACACACACACACACACACACACACACACACACACGCAGACACACACGCACACACACTCACACCCGAAACCACTCATGTCTTTATATACATTCCCTCATGTGGCCACACTCATATACACACTCACTCACTCTGGCCACTATCTGTCCCCTAAACTCCCTTGCAATTACCTCTAACATGATCTCACTCATTTAAATTAAGGGATGAATGCAAACTTTTGGCCATGGTCATTAACACAGCTGACCAAGCTAAATTACTATAGGCATTTCCTGGGTAAAGCAAATGGCTAATTAGCATAGTCCACTCCCCTGGAATGTCTCAGCATTTCTCCTCTATTGTTTCCCTCTCTCTCAGTAATCCCAGCATAAACCACTTGATGAACTTGGGGAACTCCACCTCTTTTATCTTGTCTATTCCCCTTCCCTTTTCCTTATCTTATGACCACTGTTGTCTTGTTGTTGCACCTGACTCCCAGAATTCCTTAATCTTCTCAAATATTTCTCTTATAGCTCCTATTGCTGCAGCCACATCATCTGACACTAGCATGCAGCTATTTGCATGTAACACGAACTGCTATGTTACCTCCTTCTTCTCTTCCAGCATTACTAAATTGTGTCTGCTTTTTATTGCCAGCTCCCCCCATCACAAGTGAAAACAGGCCTGAGAATAGTGGGTATGCCTGTCAGTTTTCTGGATCTTTGTATTTGGCTTGTATCCAAGTTCTGACCTTTATCCTACCTGCTTATCCTGGAGTGTTTTCCATATGAATTCTCACCTCACTGTATCAAAGACCTTCTCCTGGTCAAAGAGCACAAAGTCACCTCTACCCTCCTTCTTCTACAACTCCCTGTGCATAAATTCCTGTATAAAGGCCTGTACAATTCTTCCGCTGATAGGGCAACATCTAGAGTTTGTATTGCTGCCCACCCAGTTTCTTATATTTGGAAATACATAGCATGCTTTTGGGAGAGAATCCAAAAAGACACAGAGAGAACATGCAAACTCCATTCATGCATTGGCTGGAGGTCAGGATCAAACCTTGTACCATGTGCAAGGGAGGAGAAGACCTTAACCATTATGCCAACTGCAATCTGAGTTGGTTTATATGTAGATTCATGGGGTGTGGGGTCCTTGGATCTCTCCCATTATTTCCATTTGATTGTCCTTCCCTGTGTTCCTTTCTACCTACTTGCCTGTACCTCAATATTTTGTGTGAAGGTATATTCCTGCTCATTGAAATATCTTTCTTCTGTACGTGCAGCCACCCTTCTTCTTTCAATCCTTGTATAGTTCTTGTATGATTGTTTTGTTATATTCCCTCCTTCTGTATAAAGTGAGTATCTGACATGGCTTAGTGGTAAATCACTTTGGCTATGGTGTGCAGGGTCCTGGGTTCGAGACTTGCAAAGGCTGATTATTTACCTATAAATCATTTTCTTGGGTGGTGAAAGCCAGGGTACCTTTTTGGCTAGGCTTATATAGACCCTAGGGCCAATAGCTTAGTACCTACCTATGAACCTATTTTCTAGTTTTATGGTGATACTGCAATCTCTGCTATTATATTAATTCCATTTCTTCTTGCCTGTGCTAGTTAGAAAAAAATTATAATCTTCCTTAATCCATGTTTAGAGCACATATATTTGTCATACAATGTGCACCTTCCACCCTTCCTTACCAGATTATCCATCACACAATGGTCTTGCAAGATTGTGTCATGTATCCACTTTATGACTCCCTATTGAAATGGCAACACACTGAAAAAAAATATGGAAAATTCAGGAAAAGAGCACATCTTAATTTTTTCTTCTCATTTAAACTTCAAATTTGCAATGGAAACCCCCCCTGCACCACTCCCAATTTTGGGGGGTAAGTTCCCCACATGTCTGAACTAATATATGCCAAGTCTGAGATTGCAATACTTCTGAGAAAAGGGAATAATCTGAGAAATGGCCATCTTGAACTTCCCCATTTAGTCTCTGTACTTCAGGACCACTGTAGCAAGTCATGGCATTCTAATGGTTACATTACTTTATACCAGTGATCCTGATAGGAGTCCTTGCTGCACCATGGAGGATGCCCTTCCACACATAGTCATATTAGAAGATGTGGCCATTCAGCAGGTCTCATTACAGTGAGCTATGGTTGGCATCTAGCGGTTATACCCCAGTGATTTTTATTTTTTACTCATGTCACACAGTATAGTGCATCTTAATAGTATGAGTAATGAAGGAGGATTGTTCATAACACAGCACAGAAAATGTTGACATGTCAGGGTGGTATAAAGGTGTGAAAATGCATTAAATGTGCATACTATAGGCATACTGCCTAACTATGAGAGCTGATTCGCTCTTTATTGCCACACTGGCTACAAAAGTTATGTATGTTGCAAGACATCCCTGTTGGCGTCACTGACCTGCCCATACATGCTCAGTGAGATCTGCAGGTGCTCATGTGTGTGCATAATGTGTAGATAGAGTGATTCGGTAACATTCAAGAGTTAGTGTCTCATTAGTATAACAACTGTGCTCAGAGGCTCAAACTTGCAGCATATAAAGCCTGTCAGTCACCAACAGCCTCATCATCTGATGGAAGAGTAATGATGACAAACAATTTGTGGTCTCCGGTGCATAAACTTCTTTATTACATGCTACATTTCTTCTTTTTATGATAAGTTAGAGCTTTCTAACATTACATATAACTGATCTGCCATCAGCAGGTAGTGCTTCGTGAAACTGCTTAGGCAATGTCCTGCTTTACAGTGTGGGGTAACATTTGTTAGTTACAACTGTACTCAAGTGTAGTCATGTCAGCTGTGTTAATCACAAAGCACTTACCTAAGGTCAGATGGCTGGAAGTGAATTATCATTTCATCAACAACATTCTACAGCACACATTTTATGAATAAGTTATGCTGCCAATGTGACACTGAAAACAACACTTTACCGGTGTCAGGTATGACTGCTATTATAGTTTGATTCCACGTTCAGGTTGTCTTAAAGGCTACATTACAGGTAGATCCTGATTGGTTTAATGAGGGTCCTGTACTTTTTATTCTACTGGCAGAATTCATGCATCAATAAGGGTATACATGGCTAACAACCACTAGGTCCCTTATAAGCCTAGCCCCATGCAACCCAAATATGACCCACAAATTTGGTTTATATAAATGGTGATTTACTGACTGCCTCTGTTCATCAGAGACATAAGATCCAGACTAGAGGTGAATTTCTGATAATCATCCATTTGTCCAAGTTGCGCTTAAATAGGGATATTGAGGAATTCTGCTTCACATGGATTGGGGGCCAGTTCCAGAGAATGGGAATTATCTGAGAAACATATCTGTCTTTCCAACATGTCCTTTTTATGTCACAAGCAAAGTTTAGGTCTGTTTAATCGAGTAATTGTGATGCCGTTTGTTTTGCGGACGTGCAAAAGGTTCATCAAACCAGGAACCAGGGATGCCTCGTATACCAGGCAAAGGTCACCTCTCAGAAATCTGTATGACACTGAGTAAAAAGACAGGGCTTTGAGGCAATCAGCATAGGGCACTGGGATTACTCCCGCTATTCTTTTTTTAACGAACCTTTTGGCTGTTCCATTCTCTGTATGAGTCTGATCAGGTAGTTGGTTGGGTGGAGTATATATAAGGTTGGGGTCATGGTATTATCATTGCTCTGAAGAAGTCCTGTGTAATTTGGGATGAAACCACTTAACAGATGTTTTGTATTTTACTGAAGTTGGCCTGAATAAAGTGAGTTCAAGTGCTGTGTTGCTGACCATGTGTTCCATTCTGGTTCATTATTTAAAAGTAGTTTATAGTGAGTTACAATGGAATGGCTACTAGCACTGCCAGTGTTTCTTATAGAAAACTCCGACTGTATGCATCCAGTTCAGGATATCACAAAACATTATGAATGCTTGTCCAGAGAAAACATATGTGGAACAGAATTAACACAGCATAAAAGTAAGTGAACCACTTAGGTTTTGTCTCATATTTTTATCATGTCTCTCATTACATTTTTTTATTTTTGTAGTGGATCACTGAGGATAACTGCCACAAAATCCAGACATTAGTGTAGCCGTATTTCTTCAGAAAATGTATGCTGATGAAAAACATTTTGTACTACTAATTTTCATTTGAGAGTATTAATTATACTTGCCCCTGATTTTGGGCCTTCATCCCTCATTATTTTTTACATCAATATACATTACAGAATATACATCATTTTGCCTCATATTTTTGCCATGTTGCTCATAAAATGTTTGATTTTCTGATAAATCATTGAGGATTTTATTTAGTTAGTAGTGACATACATTAGAGTTTCATATTCCTTAGTGCTGAAAAATGCATTTTGATGCAAAACCTGTTTTTTTGTTAGCTTTTTAAGTGAATCAGTTATATTTAAAAATTAACCATGATTTTTGCTCTTAGCCCACCAGTTATTTTGTTTTCTCCTTGATTTTTTTAGTAAAGAAGTTGAGAGCTTTGGTAGAGGTGGACAAGTTTAATGAAACCAAGCTGCTGTCGCAGCTGATCACTGAATACAGAAGGAGAATGTCATACCTAATTTCTACTTTAAATGAAAATGTTACACACTCTGAAGATGTCATGTGTAACCTTATATCTTGTTTGTGTGCATGTGTGCGAATAAAACATAAGGAAGATAAGCAAAAGGGAATAGAGTAAAAGGTGAAAGGAATAATTAGAAACTTCTTGAAGATGACCAGGCTGAAGTGTGTGTGTGTGTGTGTGTGTGTGTGTGTGTGTGTGTGTGTGTGTGTGTGTGTCAGTTTGCATTTTGCAATGTGTAGGGATGGTGTTAGGGGCTGGTTTAGGGTTATGTTTTTTCCACACACATGAATAAGGTAGTGTGGGGGGAGGGGGTAAATCTTACTCAAGATGGTGCCCAGAAGGGTATTATACTCAATAATTGGTTTGATCAGTGCTGTGTATAAAGGAGTGATTACCTCTCTAAACTTTGATGGTATTCTATTGGCAATTAGGTGTGCTAAATAAAAGGATTTCCTGACCACCAATGTCTCATGATAGTTAAAAAAGAGGTGAACTGCAGAAATCAAGAAAAGTTCCTAGGTTCTTGACTACATTTTCATTTTTAGGGGTGTGCTAGCTATACAATATGATGAGGGAAGGGGGTTGTCTACAAAAGAATAATACTACACTTAGCATTTAGTGTGAGCTCATTATTATTTCATCCAGAGAGAGAGAGGGTGACGTAACAAAAGCACCCAGTTTGCAGTTGTCTGCAAGCTTTGTTAGCTCTGTGCTTGGAGATGTGAGAAATAAATGCTGAAAAGGAAAGGTCCAACACTGAGCCCTGAGGGACACTGCTGGTCACTTTTGTATTTAGTGATGTAGCATCTGCAACTTTCATTGTGTGTGTGTACTGCCTTTAAGCCAATTTTGTTTCTATCTTACCACATATGGGCCAATTTGTAAATGATTTAGCTTGCTTCTGTGTGATGCTAATATAGGGATTGATGTTGAAGACCCTTGGCCAGATCAAGATATGCAGTGTGCATTGCATGGCCACCGTCTATGTCCTCTTAAAAATCCTTTTGAGGACATTTGCCATATTCACTGGCATAGTGCTTGCAACAGCAGGAAGAAGACAATTATAAGTATGCAGCCCCTTGACTTCAAGAATTTTTGTGCATGTGTATAAACACACACACACACACACACACACACACACACACACACACACACACACACACACACACACACACACACGCACACGCACACACACACACACACACAAATACACACACACACACAAAAAAAAAAAAATCATCTATTATTTATTTATTTATTTATTTTTATTTTTTATTTTACATTTGTTGACCGGGGTAGTCCGACTGGATGCATGTCCATTTTCAGCGGAGGCCCGGGGAGAAAAGCTCCAAGGGTAAGCAGATATAGCATTATATAATATCAGCATTACATATTACAAACAGACTATTTACAGAGATTATTTACAGAGATTACATAAGTAAGCAAGTTAAACAAGTTCCACAGGTTACAGTTAATCCTGAGCACAAGTCAGGATTAAATTAAATTACACAGTAAACTGGTTAACAGATTTTTACACATTCTAGAGAGAGTTAGCCAGACATTGACATAGCCAGTTAAGTGACAAATGTTGTTTGAGTCTAGTTTTAAATTGACCTAAGGTGGAAAGTAAGGTAATATCAGCTGGAAGAGAGTTCCAGGATCTACTTACAGAGTTTGCAAAGAGAGAATCACTGGCTGTGTTATTAATTTTGCTAGTCTGAATTAGTAGTTTGTTAGAGGATTGAAGCAGTCTAGGATTGTTATAGGGGGTGATAATATTTTTAAGTGCAGGAGTATTGTCCGGATTATAGATGATTTTATAGGCCATAATCAGTTGGTTATACTGGATTAGGCTGGGTAGTTCAAGCCACCCAAGCTGAGTTAGATTGATGCAATGATGTGTCCTAAAAGGCAGCCCAGTGGCAAACTTGGCAATGTGGTTGTAGCAAATTGACAGTTTGTTAAGGACAGTCTTGTTTAAATTCGAGAGTAGAGGGGATGCATACAGAAGGGTTGAAAGAAGGTGAGAGCGAGCTATGGCAATTTTAGCTGGAGGGGTTAGGAAGGCTTTTATTCTGTAAAGTGACCCTAGTTTTTTATTGATGGCTTTGATAGTTTGGTTAACATTTAGGTCAAATTTTAGATTATTGTCTATGATGACACCTAATAGTTTTGTAGAGGGGTCAGGGGAGATTATTGTGCCATCATTTGATTTTATGGTAAAGGTGAAAGCGGTAGACCTATGTGTTGGTGAAAATAACAGTATTTTAGTTTTTTGGGGATTTAGGATCAGACAATGTTCAGAAAGCCAGTTTTCTATCGTATTAAAGGTGGTCTGGGTAGCTGACCATAACTCTACTGGAGATGTGGCTGAGCAAATCAGAGTAGAGTCATCAGCATTGGGTAGCTGACCATAACTCTACTGGAGATGTGGCTGAGCAAATCAGAGTAGAGTCATCAGCATATTGGATACAGCTGACTTTTGGGATAACAGTATAAAGGTTGTTAATGAAGATGGAGAACAGCAAGGGCCCTAGTATAGAGCCTTGTGGTACTCCAAGGGTGTTAGGTAGAAGGTTAGAGAGTTTGCTCTGCCAGAGGAAAGCCTGCTGTCAACTATTCAGGTAGGATTAAAACCAATGAAGGGCTCTAGTATCTAGACATAACGTTTGTAGGGTGTGGATTAAAAGTTGGTGATCAACCATATCGAATGCCTTGGAAAGATCCAAGAAGAGGGCTGAAGATATATAATTATTGTTGCAATTATGGTTTATGGTGTTGGTAAAGGCTAGGAGGGCTGAAGTAGTGCTGTGATGAGGATGGAAGCCATGCTGAGTGTCTGCCATAAAGCGATTCTGGATTAGGTGGTGCATGAGTTGTCTATGAATACATTTTTCCATAATCTTTGCAAGTGGAGAGAGTATAGCTATTAGCCTATAATTGGAGAATTCAGTAGAGCTGCCTCCTTTGTGAAGTGGGATTACATAGGATATTTTCCAGATGGTGGGAATTTTAGCTTCTACTATGGTTCGATTGATTAGTATTGAGATGGGGTAAGCAATAGCATCAGCTGATTTTTGTAGGCACTCGGCAGGGAGTTGATCAGCAGAAAGTGTAGTGGGTTTTAATTTTTTGATCAAGGTATGGATAAGTGAAGTGGCGACTGGTTAGAAGCTGAACGCGAGTAGGTTTCTAGGGGTGCTACTTTCAGGACCAGGGGAGTTAGGAGGTAGTTGGCTAGCTAGGCCTTGAATTGTCTCAGTAAAGAATCAGTTAAAACTGTCAGAAACATCTTCAGGGATTTTATCAATAGTAGCAGCAGGGATTGGGGTTGAAGTTTGTCCAGGATGTAGTGGATTATTTAAACCTGCCCAAAACTTCTGAGGGTTATTTTGATTTACTGTCTGTAAATTACAGTAGTATTGTTTTTTGTCTTGTAAAATTGATTTTTTGGTTTCGTTCCTGGATTGCCTGCATTTAATGTGGTGTTGAGGGTCTTTAGAAGAATGCCATAAAGCCCATGCTTTGTTTCTAAGGGTAATTTTGAGATTAGACTCTATAGAAAGCCATGGTGCCGTTTTTGCCTTGGTTGTCTTTGAACGAACAGGTGCATGCAAATTAAGGATCTCAAGGAATTTGTTGCTAAAGTATGCTACTGCTTTCTCTAAGGGGAGGTGTTTTAGAATAGACCAATTACATGAGTTTAGTTCTTGTTGGAATTTGGCAGGGTCAAAGTTTTTATTGTTTCTAACCTTTCTGAGTAAGGGTTGTTGGGAATTAATGGTTTTGTGCTTAATTACATATGTGAGAAGGTGATCGCTTAGGCCATCAAGGAGGGTACCAGAGGAGTACAGTTGGAGGTGACTATTTATGAGTACCCAGTCAAGTATACTTTCTTTTTAGTTGGGTTTACCTATCCTGTTAGGGGTGGATATAATTTGTGCAAATGCATGCAGGTTAATATGGGTGGTTGGGGATTCTGAGGAACAGGTGCCCCAGTCTATGTTAAGGTCTCCAAGTAGTAAGGTTTCTTGGGGGTAGTGACATAATAGCCAGTGCAGGATATCTTCAAATGTAGATATATTGTTACCCAGGGGAATGTACATACAGATGATATTAATGCATTTATTTTTATTAAGTTGCAATTTGGTGGCAAGAATCTGAGTTATTAATTTGAGGTGGTTGTATTGCATCTATGGTGACATTCAACTCAGATTTATAGAGTACAGCTACCCCACCCCCCTTCCTCGAAGCACAATCCAGCCTGTGTACCCAGGTGGTAACACTTCATTGTCTTTAGTGTTAGGTTTTAACCAGGTTTCAGATAAACAGAGAATCTCAGAGGAGTGGACATCCAGAATTGCATGCAATTCATGTACCTTGTTATTAATGCTTCTAATATTGAGATGACAGGCTAGGAGAGAGTTAGTTGGCCTATTAATTGTAGGTTTGTAGCTTAGATTGCAAGTAGAGGGGGGTATGTGTATCTGAAGTGAGTGGGCCAGGGTTGGGGTGAATATCACCACCAAGTATTAGGTTGAGTCTATACTTGGTGATGAACTTTAGGAATTTGTTTATTAGTTTGTGGTAGTGTTTGGATCTCGAGCTAATGTGCCTGGGGTTGAGATGTTGATAGACTGAACACGATGTTGGATAGGATCTGGTACTGTAAGTATGGTTGAAGGTGGATGGATTTACAGCTGGGGTGATAGTATGGCCTTTTGGGACCTGAAATCCTGTGAAAAACTGGTTTTCATACAAGGTAAGGAGGTATGGTGCGAACAGGAGGGGTAGTAAGGAGGAGTATATAATTATCTGAGATTCAGCTAGTGAGTTAAGTAACTGTTTTACCTGGTGATGCAACACCAGAAGATAAAGTGGTGAGGTAAGGGTACTGGAAGGGGAGAATGCCAGATGAAAGCTAATAGGTGCTATTAAAATGTAGGTAGACGAATGGGGGTGGGTGGAATTATCCCAGATGAAAGCAGATATGATCTAGAAAATGGGGGAGTGGCTATAGTACTATAAATTTAAAGGTACTGGGGTGGGAGGTAATTGGGGGCAGGGAGGGGAGCGAACGTAGCGGGGCTATTGCAGTTTACAAGGTTTCCTAAGTTGTCCTAAAGCTATAAGGTAAGTATTATAGCTCTTAATGTAAGAGTCAATTTACTTAAGTTACAGGGGAAGGAGGTAAACACTCAAGTAGAAAAAAAGAGTCCTATGGCTGACCAATATGGTGACCTGCTTAATTACACAGCACAGTAAATGAAAGCTTAACAAATGCTTTTTGTGTGGGCAACCTACTCTGTTTAAATGATGAGAGAAACTGATTGCAGTCCTGTAGACACCGTTTTGTAGGGAACTGTAGAGTTCAATCTGAGTCACACCAGGTCAGCCAAGGGGGGAAGAGAGAGGGAAATCCTAAGCGCCAAGATTTGAAAATGATCAGACATTGCTAAAATGCAGTTTTGGGCCATTTTGAAGTATTCTGTTGAGGTCCATCTTTTCGATTGTTGTAATTTATCAGTGTAAATGAATGGCTGAGTCCACCTCCTCGATTGTTGTAATTTACCAATGTAGGTGAATGGGCGGGTCCATCTCCTTGATTGTTGTAGTTTACCAATGTAAGTGAATGGACAGGTCCATCTCCTCGATTGTTTAGTTAACCAATGTAAGTGAATGGGAGGGTCCATCTCCGTGATTGTTGTAGTTTACCAATGTAAGTGAATGGTTGGGTCCATCTCCTTGATTGTTGTAATTTACCAATGTAAGTGAATGGGCGGGTCCATCTCCTCAGTTGTTGTAATTTACCAATGTAAGTGAATGGGCGGGTCCATCTCCTTGGTTGTTATAATTTACCAATGTATGTGAATGGGCGGGTCCATCTCCTTGGTTGTTATAATTTACCAATGTATGTGAATGGGCGGGTCCATCTCCTTGGTTGTTATAGTTTACCAATGTATGTGAATGGGTGGGTCCATCTCCTCAGTTGTTGTAATTTACCAATGTAAGTGAATGGGTGGGTCCAGCTTCTCGATTGTTGTAGTTAACCAATGTAAGTGAATGGGTGGGTCCATCTCCTTGGTTGTTATAATTTACAAATGTAAGTGAATGAGTGGGTCCATCTCTTTGGTTGTTATAATTTATCAATGTATGTGAATGGGCAGGTCCATCTCCTCAGTTGTAATTTACGAATGTAAGTGAATGGGCGGGTCTATCTCTTTAGTTGTTATAATTTACCAATGCATGTGAATGGGCGGGTCCATCTCCTTGGTTGTTATAATTTACCAATGTATGGGAATGAGCGGGTCCATCTCCTTGGTTGTTATAATTTACTACTGTAAGTGAATGGGCGGGTCCATCTCCTTGGTTGTTATAATTTACCAATGTATGTGAATGGGAGGGACCATCTCCTTGGTTGTTGCAATTTACCAATGTAAGTGAATGGGCGTGTCCATCTCCTCAGTTGTTGTAATTTACCAATGTATGTGAATGGGCGGGTCCATCTCCTCAGTTGTAATTTATCAATGTATGTGAATGGGCGGGTCCATCTCCTCAGTTGTTGTAATTTACCAATGTATGTGAATGGGCGGGTCCATCTCCTCAGTTGTAATTTACCAGTGTATGTGAATGGGCGGGTCCATCTCCTTGGTTGTTATAATTTACCAATGTATGTGAATGGGAGGGTCCATCTCCTTGGTTGTTATAATTTACCTATGTATGTGAATGGGTGGGTCCATCTCCTTGGTTGTTATAATTTACCAATGTATGTGAATGGGCGGGTCCATCTCCTTGGTTGCTATAATTTACCAATGTAAGTGAATGGGTGGGTCCATCTCCTTGGTTGTTATAATTTACCAATGTATGTGAATGGGCGGGTCCATCTCCTTGGTTGTTATAATTTACCAATGTATGTGAATGGGCGGGTCTGTCTCCTTGGTTTTTATAATTTACCAATGTATGTGAATGGGCGGGTCCATCTCCTTGATTGTTATAATTTACCAATGTATGTGAATGGGTGGGTCCATCTCCTTGGTTGTTATAATTTACCAATGTAAGTAAATGGGCAGGTCCATCTCTTTAGTTGTTATAATTTACCAATGTATGTGAATGGGCGGGTCCATCTCCTTGGTTGTTATAATTTACCAATGTAAGTGAATGGGCGGGTCCATCTCCTTAGTTGTTATAATTTACCAATGTATGTGAATGGGTGGGTCCATCTCCTTGGTTGTTATAATTTACCAATGTATGTGAATGGGCGGGTCAATCTATTTGGTTGTTATAATTTACCAATGTATGTGAATGGGCGGGTCCATCGCCTTGGTTGTTATAGCTTACCAATGTAAGTGAATGGGCGGGTCCATCTCCTTGGTTGTTATAATTTACCAATATATGTGAATGGGAGGGTCCATCTCCTTGGTTGTTATAATTTACCTATGTATGTGAATGGGCGGGTCCATCTCCTTGGTTGTTATAATTTACCAATGTATGTGAATGGGCGGGTCCATCTCCTTGGTTGCTATAATTTACCAATGTAAGTGAATGGGTGGGTCCATCTCCTTGGTTGTTATAATTTACCAATGTATGTGAATGGGCGGGTCCATCTCCTTGGTTGTTATAATTTACCAATGTATGTGAATGGGCAGGTCTGTCTCCTTGGTTGTTATAATTTACCAATGTATGTGAATGGGCGGGTCCATCTCCTTGGTTGTTATAATTTACCAATGTATGTGAATGGGTGGGTCCATCTCCTTGGTTGTTATAATTTACCAATGTAAGTAAATGGGCGGGTCCATCTCTTTAGTTGTTATAATTTACCAATGTATGTGAATGGGCGGGTCCATCTCCTTGGTTGTTATAATTTACCAATGTAAGTGAATGGGCGGGTCCATCTCCTTAGTTGTTATAATTTACCAATGTATGTGAATGGGTGGGTCCATCTCCTTGGTTGTTATAATTTACCAATGTATGTGAATGGGCGGGTCAATCTCCTTGGTTGTTATAATTTACCAATGTATGTGAATGGGCGGGTCCATCGCCTTGGTTGTTATAGCTTACCAATGTAAGTGAATGGGTGGGTCCATCTCCTTGGTTGTTATAATTTACCAATGTATGTGAATGGGCGGGTCCATCTCCTCAGTTGTTGTAATTTACCAATGTATGTGAATGGGCATTTTTTGTTTGCTTATGTTGCCCACCTTGGTAATGCCTGCTAACCCTAACCTGCATCTTAAAAAAAAAAAAAATAATTCCCATAACATTAGCACCATTCAGATAAATGTGAGCAGAATCTGGTGTGGTTTTGGGTCGTGCATTGTAAAAGCAAATTATTTTCTCAATGTACTGTATGCCAATAGTTTGTATTAGCAATATAATGATTGGTCGATGTGTTGTGTTTGCTGTTTTTTGTCAATCAATTAAAATGATAACCATATATGTTTGTCTGGTATTACTTCAGTTGGTCAACAGTTCTTAATGTCCACCGCTGTTTTATAAGCACATTTTGGTTGACAAAGCAGATGACAGGTGTTCAGGACTGACAGTCCCTGTGGTTGGGGAATGCACCCTTGTACAACCTCAGAGTTAGAATAACTAGCAGGAGATGTGCAGGGTGCAGAGAGGCATGTCCTCCTAAACAAAAAAAAAAACATGTTTTTTTACTTTGGTTACTCTGAGGTTAATCCTCAGAGCATATGAAAAAGTGTGTCAATGCTGTGTTTTCTAGATTAGCAATGTCAGCATTTCATACTGTCAAGTAAGTAGTTTCAAATATGAATCAAAAAGATTAATCTGAAAGCACCAAGCGTAAAACAGGCAAGCTCCAACACATAACTTTGGAGCATGCAAAACAAGAAAAAAAATGTTTTTTTTTTTGTTTGTTTTTTTTTTGCAGGGGCAAACTTGCATGCACCCTTCATGTGGGTGGGTGCACCATCAATCCTCTCACACCCCTTGCTAATTATATACTAACTCCAAGATCACACAATAGTAGGAAAAGGACATATTCCCTTCCCTTCACCTGCACATTGATGGCATTGACCTATATGTGACCTGTAACCTGTACAATTCAATTGAAAAACAAACAAATGTGTTAGGGGAAAAAATATAAAAAATAAAAAAACTACAATAAACTGGTTGAATAAGTGTGCACACACTTAAACTAATACTTTGTTGAAGTGCCTTTTGATTTAATTACAGCATTCAGTCTTCTTGGTAGGAGTTTATCAGCACGGCACATCTTGACCTTTCAATATGTGCCCACTCTTCCTTGCAAAAGTGCTCCAAATCTGTCAGATTGCAAGAGCATCTCTTGTGCACAGCCCTCTTCAGGTCACCCAACAGATTTTCTATTGGATTTAGGTCTAGGCTCTGGCTGGGCCATTCCAAAACTTTAATTTTCTTCTGTTGAAGCCATTCTTTTTTTGATTTGGATGTATGCTTCGGGTCATTGTCATGCTGAAAGGTGAAATTCCTCTTCATCATAAGCTTTCTAGCAGATGCCTGAAGGTTTTGGGCCAAAAGTGACTGGTATTTGGAATTGTTCATAGTTCCCTCCATCTTGACTAAAGCCCCAGTTCCATCTGAAGAAAAGCAAACCCAAAGCATGATGCTGCCACCACCATGCTTCACTGTGGGGACGGTGTTCTTTTGGTGATGCGAAGTGTTGTTTTTACGCCAAATGTACCTTTTGGAATTGTGGCCAAAAAGTTCAACCTTGGTCTCATCAGACCATAACACATTTTCCCACATACTTCTGGGAGACTTGATGTATTGTTTTGTAAATTTTAGCTGGGCCTGGATGTTTTTCTGTGTAAGAAAAGGCTTCCATCTTGCAACCCTATCCCATAGTCGAGATATATGGAGAATACGGGAGATTGTTATCACATGTAGTAAGCAACCAGTACTGGCCAGAAATTCCTGCAGCTTCTTCATTGCTGTTTTAGGTCTCTTGGCAGCCTCCCTGACCAGTTTTAATCTTGTCTTTTCATCAATTTTGGAGGGACGTCCAGTTCTTTGCAATGTCACTGTTGTCCCATATTTTCTCCACTTTTTGATGACTGTCTTCACTGTGTTCCATTGTATATCCAATGCTGTGGAAATTTTTTTGTACCCTTCTCCTGACTGATACCTTTCAAAAATGAGATCCCTTTGATGCTTTGTAAGTTCTCTGAGAACCATGGCTTTTGCTGTAGCAGGCAATTGAGTAAATATCAGGAAAATCCTACTAAGACAGCTGAACTTTATTTGGGGTTAATCAGAGTCTCTTTAATTGATGGCAGGTGCGTACCCAAGAAGACTGAATGCTGTAAATCAAAAGGTGCTTCAACAAAGTATTAGTTTAAGGGTGTGCACACAACAAGGTATTAGTTTAAAGGTGTGCACACTTATGCAACCAGTGTATTGTACTTTTTTATTTTTTATATTTTTTCCCCTAACATATTTGTTTGTTTTTCAATTGAATTGTATAGGTTATAGGTCACATTAAAGGTGGAAAAGGTTTTGAAATGATTTGTTGTGGTCTCATTTTTTTATATCACAAAAACCTGGCATTTTAACAGGGGTGTGTACACTTTTTATATCCAATGTGTATATATATATATATATATATATATATATAGATATATAGATATATATATATATACACACACACACTATCATTTTGTTGATCACAGTTCATGCAATTGACAAAATCTCAAATTTGTTTGTCACTGACTCATAAGTTTGAACAAGAAAATGTCGGAACTGACAACAGTGAATGCAATACTACATTCGCTGTTGTCAGTTCCGACATTTCAATGCAGTTTGCACTATAGTGTGGATCTAGAAATGTACCCTTTCCCTTACTATAGTGCGATCCTGGAGTTAGAATATTTAAGCAGCAGGGGGTGCATGGGGGCTTGCCCCCCTGCAAACATGTTATTTACTGTGCAACGCACAATAATGTTGTCCCCGGATGTTTGGTGACTGTTCGAAAATATCGGAATCGACATTTACAGTCACCACACTTTGATTTGTTAGTTGTTCGGTGTTATTACTTTCAAGATTTTCCCTCGACATAACCACAATTCACTGTTGTTGGATCCGGTTATATATATATATATATATATATATATATATATATATATATATATATATATATATATATATCTGTGATGATAGGCTGTCACCTGAGTTGTGACCACCTCTCATAATTCAGAGCCACTCTTCTATGTGCCCACCCATTGCAGGACTTCTCTTATGCAATCCAGCTTGTACGCCACCCAGACCTTGAAGAATGATGATTACCACCAATTGCTCAGCCACTGTAAAACTACAGAGAGATACAAACTAAAATTACATCACTTCCTAATATATAATTCTTCTAATGCTGCAAACCTCCTGCTTCAAACTTTGATCTCCTCCTGCAGACTTTCCTTTTCTTCTACCACATCTCTTAGATACTTGAAACTCTTAACTTGTTCCACTATTCTCCACTCTATGTTAGTTTTCATCTTTCTTCTGATTCTCTTATTTACTGCCATGCCATCTAACTTATTGGTATTCAACTTAAGAGTCTTCAGTTTTGCATTCCAGTAGGAAACAACTCCCTTTATGCAATGGCAAAGTAGCAATTTGGTTCTGTTTTATGGGAATATAGGCTTACTGAGTGCTGAACTCACAGTATAATATTAGGTAGGGCTTATTTATTTATTTATTAGGTAGGTAGGGCTTATTTATTTATTTATTAGGTAGGTAGGGCTTATTTATTTATTTATTAATTAGGTAGGGCTTATTTATTTATTAAGCAGGGCTTATTGATTTATTTATTTATTAGGCAGGGCTTATTTATTTATTTGTTTATTTAACATTTGTTTACTGGGAATGTCCGACTTGGAATGAGCCAATTTTCAGCGAAGGCCCAGAGAGAAATGCTCCAGATGCATGCCTTTGTATTTGAATGATTCTTCCTTAAGAATCTTCCAGAAAAATTGTCAGCTGGAGATGACCTAAGTGGTTTTAGCAATTTTTGATACTATGCAGAACTGTAAGTTTTTTATGTTTAGAACTGAAATAGCAAATAGGTGTATTCATCTGCTTGCTGGTAGCAATATATATTTCCTCTATATATAAATATTGCATGATATGTTACAATGAGGTATGTTAGAGAATGAAGCTATTTCTTAAGGAGAACAATTAAGCAATGGGTTAGGGATAATACGTTAATAAAGTGATCGTTTACTAAGGCCTGACCAAACTGAATTTATATTTGTTTTAGATGGTTAAGCCATAAATATAATGCATTTTCCTTGTAACAGGAGAATGCCATTTGTATTTCTTAAGTAGAAAAATAGTTATTTTTACATTTCCAAGGCTGCATCTTTTTGTAAATTAGACATATTTCAACATTTAGCTAGGGCAGAGAGTGCATATTAATTCTTAAATGTCTAAAGGATGCAAAGTTATTATTCACATAAAATTTACTTCATCAGCAAGAGACAGAAAGAATTTTCCTGGTGACAAAACTGTTTCCAAGGCAGTATAAATAAATAAATTGGTTTTACACTTTTTTATGGGTATCCTGGTTGTACTGTGGGAGCAGATTATGAAATTACATATGCCACATATTCCAGAGGAAGCTGTCAGTCTTTCTTCAATTAGAAAATTAAGGAATAAAGTTCAACAATATACTGAGCTCATCCATAATTATATCTCTCATTCTGACCCCAAGGATATAGCTAATATATTAACAGACGTATTTAGTGCTAACTTTATTCCACCTACCTACCCTGTTGCCTCCACTATTGTGGAAAATTGAGTTTCCCCTGAAATGCCTTCAAACAAGTCTTAGAATCCCTGTGAAAGGCTAAAAAAAATACTTCCATGGGACCTGACAACACACAAGGCTACATTCTGATTAGTGCCAGGTATGTAATGTCTGAGCCTGTACTTAAACTGTTCAACTTCAGCCTGTCCACAGTGATTGTGTCTGATGCCTAGACAACAACCACAGTGACTTCTTCCACAAGGGTGGCCCTTCTGCAGACCTGGGTAACTACAAACCGATCAGCCTCACCAGCCTTGTAGGCACTATCACAGCAGAGCTCCTGATGAAGGCATAGGCAACATAAATGAGTTAGGCCCTGATCAGTTCAGTTTTGTGTAGGGTAGTTCCTGTCTCCTAACCTAGTAAGCTTCTTTGAAAAAATTGCAGCTTGCTGTGGACAGTGGTCATTCTGTGCACACTGATCATCTTGACCTGCCGAGGCATTTGATAGTATCCCCCATGCTGGTATTATTGAAAAATTAGAGAAGCTTAATGTAAACCCATATATTTTCTGCTGGATTGCAAATTTTCTACCCAACAGATCCCTCTCTGAATGTTAAATTGTAAACAGTGGAGTGCCACAGGGAACATTTCTGGGCCCTCTTCTGTCTGGCATTTATTTTGCATACATCCAAGCCAGTATTCCAGAGGGAAGCAGGAGAGTTTGACCCCGGATGATTTGACCCCTGTGCAGTTGCACACACTTTCATATTTAAATTTAGATTTATTGTCTGTGAGAATATGTACTGGACAATTTGACCCCTGACTATTTGACCGCAAAGAAAATCTAATAAAAGCATTTTTTGTAATACATAAATAAATAAACCACACAAAAATTAAATAAAAGGTATTTCAATTAAATTTAATATTTTAATCAGGATTTTAAATAGCAATTCAATATAGTATTTAATTTTTAATATGATAATGTTAATTTATTGTATCTGCTATTTAATATGTAAATATTAATTTAATTAATAACAAGTTTTAACATGTTTAAAATGAAGCCACTAAGACAGTCACCAGTCCACACAGGTTCCTGAGTTCTAAATAAGTCCAAAAGCAAACAATGATAAAAACACAGAAGAACTCGGGTACGACCAAGGTCTCCAGTTTCAGTTGAAGTTTTAATGCTAAAACATAAGCACTTTCACAGGAAAACCTGCTTCATCAGATGCTAATAAATACAACTAAAATGTGCTTCCATTTATACAACCTCTAACAAATACAAGTAGTTACATGATCACATGATACAAATTAAGTGGTAACAAAAAACATCATAAGGTGTAACTTGAACTCACTGACCTACTGAGTGCAGTAAATGCACACAAACATACACTGCTGTTTGTAAAAAGCACTTATGAAAAATGTATAAAACACACATATATATGTAAAAACATATATATATATATATATATATATATACATAAACACAATCTTTTAAATGCAAGCTTGAAATATAACACTTATACATCTATAAAAGCGTATATATAAAAATGTGTAAAGAATATATATAAATAAACACACTTCACTGGTGAGACAACTAGAAAAGAAAAATACTGTTTAAACAAGGGTCTGGATTCTAGCTTAGGTTTAAGTGACACATATTCATTTAAAACATGTCCTGAATCTCCCCTAAGTCTAATAATCCATCTGGCCTCTAACTGCTCGGTCATAGTATGTATACCCCCCCCCCTCGACATTCTTGAAAATTCTACCTATGGCCATAAACTTAAAGGTTTGTTCAGAATTGGCCCTGATGACATGCTTAGCCAAAGCACTGGCTGTATTTCCCCTACTAATATAATAAATATGTTCTTGTTTCCTTTCTTTGAAAGGTCTGTCTGTTTTGCCTGTATAGAATTTTTTACATTTAAGGCAATAGGCTAAATAAACTGTATGTTGGCTATCACATGTGGCTTGCAACTGATAATTAAACACTCTGTTCTGATCTGGATGTTCAAAGCTAGCTGTGCTATCAATATATTTACAATAGTTGCATTTACCACATGGGTATGTTGCAACTGCTGTATTAGAATAAAAACTACTCCTAGAATAGCATAGCTGCCTTTTGAGGGACTTCATATTCCTAAATAAAAACTTAGGCTCAGCATCTATCAGTTCACAAATATCCCTATCTGTGGTAAGAACACCCCGATGTCTCCTCACTATATCCATATAGGAAGAAACTTTGTTTAAATGGTATAGGGGAACCTTAAGGTTCATGCTAGATGGTTTTCTGGATGCCTGTTCACCTCTTTAGTTGTGTTTAGAAAAATAAGGCTTGGCTACCGTTCCCCTCAATCCTGTCACCTTATTAACGTTAATTAGGACATCTGCCTCATTATATCCTCTTTCTGTCAGTTCTTGGCTCAACACCTTGACCTGCTGCTGAAAATCTTCACGTACATTAAGTCTTGAGGCTCTGAACACCTGATTACACATCACATTCTTAAAATGTATGAAGGATGCATACTATCATAAGAAAGCAGGTAGTTGACATGGCAGGGTTTCCCATAGAGCTCATACTACTAGTGCCATCAACTTCTACACGCACATCCAAAAAATTAATACTTGACTTGGTGAATCTCACAAAAGTGGTACTTGTATTGATGCAACTTTCACAATCTTTAAAGTGTTCTTCACTGCCTCTCCATAGGAAAAACAAGTCATCCACGAATCTCCTATAAAGAAGTACATACTTACAAAAAGGTCCTTGTAAAACATGTTCCTATTCCCATACAACCATGACAGCATTGGCATAGCTGTTGGCACAAGATGTGCCCATGGCTGCACCATTATGCTGCCAATAAACTTTACCATCAAATACGAATATATTATTTTCCAACACACACCTTAAAGGAGTACCTTTCTTGGCCAGCTCATCTTCACTAGTATTACTGAACCTTCTTAAGAAGTATTCACTGCTCTCTATACCCTGATTGTTAGGTATCACTGTAAAAAGTGATGTAATGTCCAGTGTTACCAATATCAAATGCTTTTCACTATTGCTATATTTTTCTAGAAAAGCATGCAGATCACTTAAGAAATGTTTAGTGTCCTGCAACACATGGTTAATCTTACCTAGTATGGGTCTAAAATACTTTTCCAGATAAATCGAGATAGATTCAGTACACCAGTTTTGGCCAGAGACAATGAGACGTAGGGGTGGATTTATACTATCTTTATGTAATTTAGGGAGTCCCTGTATAACAGGTATGGTAGGATGCATTATTAAAAAATAATCAAAAAGATTCTTGTCTATTAAATTTCTACTCAACAATGCATTCAGAGTATAACTAACATTCCTTATCATGAATTTAACACGACCATAATGAATCTTTTTGTAAAATGCATCATCTGCCAGCATAGTTAACATTGCCTGTTTATACCACTCACTGTCAAACAGTGCTATAGGGCCTCCCTTATCTGCTGGTCTCACCACTATTTCAGAATTGCTCTGCAAATTTTTCATCGCTAGATGTTCACCTTTAGTTAAATTAAAAATGTTTTCTTTCTATTAGTTCTAACATTAGAAACTTCAGATAAATTTAATTTATAAATATCATCCAAGCATAATTTTTCAAAGGCATTAAGTAATGAATTATTAATTGGTATGAAAGTACTATGGTTCCTAAAGATATGTTTATCAGAATTATTACTGTCGGCATTTTTATACATTAAGTTTGACCATTACATTTCTGGTAAAGCGCTTGATGTCCAAAATGGCATCAGTACAGTCGGAGTACCTGGCAGGAATAAACGATAAGCCATTAGGAAGCAGTCCCAACTCATCTTCCATAAGGGTATGCGTAGAAAGGTTCCTGCTCATGGGGCTCATTACACGTCCCTCTAACTTCCTCTTCTGCCTGCTGCGGTTGCAACATAGTAGGTGTTCATGCCGCTGAGATGTTTTCAATTCCCTCACAGGTAAAGGGAATACCTGTTTCTGGCAGACTAAAGGAAAAGAAGAATTCGGTCGACAAACTGAAGCAGTGTTAGAAACATTTCAGTTGTATTTATTAGCATCTGATGAAGCAGGTTTTCCTGCAAAAGCACTTATGATTTATAGGTTCATAGGTTCATAGGTTTATACTAGGCTATCTGCCCTAAGGCATTTATAAGCCTAGCCCAAATTATTGTGGCTTACGCCACCCCTTATATGAAAAAATACTGTGCCCATTAGTTTGTTGTGCCTCTGTCCAGCAGTGACCCAGAGATGATTCCCGGGGTAAACCTACGATCTCCCATCCACAGGTCTAGATTTCTCTTGAACAGAGTCAGCGAGGTGCTCTGCCTCACATGGACCGGGATTTTATTCCACAGCATAGGGAGTCTCTGAGTGATAAATCTATCCCTCCAGCACGTCCTATTTATATCCGTGCTAAGGTTTAAGTCGCTTGCTCTAGTGGTTTTGGTGGATTTGGATTTTTGAGGTGGAGCATGTCCATTAATTCCGGGTTGGACATGGCCTTGTATGTCAGGCACATGTCACCTCTGAGCAGACGGTATGCGACTGAATAGAGCTGGAGTTTCTTCAATCTGGCAGCATATGACAGATTTTGGAGTCCCTTTATCCTTTTGGTGAGGAACTTTTGGGGTCTCTCCAATTGCTGCAGATGTCGGGTGAGATACATCCCGAATGGGGCATTGTACTCTATCATTGGTCTGATAAGTGAAGAGTACAGGGAACAATGACCTCACTAGATCTGGATGTGAATCCCTTCATGATCAGGTGGGCAATGTAGAAGGTCTTTCTAACCACTTTAGCAATGTGAGTGTCAAAAGAAAGGCCACTGTCAACCTGGGTCCCCAGGTCCCTGATGACCTCTTCTGTGCTTAGTGGATTTCCACCTATATGGTAGCTTGGGGTTACCTTGTTTTTCCCGAAGGGTATGACTATACATTTTATGGCGTTTAACTTCAGGCCATGGCTCTGGCACCAGCTATCTGTTTCCGTGAGTCCCTTCTGAAGGATATCCGTGTCCGATGCACTTTCCACTATGGCCCAGTTTGCAGTCATCTGCAAACTTTGTCAGCCAAAGTCCTCCCATGTTGGCCTGTACTTCTGAGAAGTAGATGCCAAACAATAGGGGCCAAGGACCGAGCCCTGTGGGACACCACTTGTGACCGGCTTGGAGTCTGACACAGCGCCAGCAACTCTAACCCTGTGGGTTCTGTCCTTAAGCCAGTTTGCAACCCATCTTGTGACATATGGGTTTACATTTAAGCTGGTAAGTTTTTCTACAATACCCGAGTGGGGTATTGTGTCGAAAGCCTTTGCAAGGTCAAGGTAGGCTGTATGGACTGCCTTTCCTCATCAATGGCCTTGGTGACTATTTCAAGAAGTCGACCAAGTTCAAAAGGCATGATCTTCCCTTGACAAAGCCAAACTGGGTCGGGTCCAATGTCTGCAAGTCCCCTATATCTTTGTTTATGAGCTCCATTATGATCCTCTCCATAGCTTTGCAGACTAGACTTGTTAAGCTTATGGGGCGGTAATTACCAGGGTCCGTGAGGCGCCACCTTTGTGGAGTGGGACCACAGTTGCCATACGCCACTCCTTGGACACGTATCCTGTGGTAAGGCTGAGATTAAACAGCTGCCTTATAGGCGGGTTTAATTCCTCATTTAGCTCGAGTAGCACACAGCCGGGGACACCATCCGTCCCATTGATGCTGTGTTTTTAGCTTTAGAGAGAGCAGCTTTCACCTGCGCATTTGAGATGTCCGGGAGACTACACTCGGCTGGGATAGTTATCTCTCCTTTAGGGGAGAGGGGTGAAGTTTGCACTGAACCTGTCTGCCAGTATGTTGGCAATGTCTGTGGGTTCAGTGATTTTGTATCATTTTGGACTAATTCTGAGCATATCTGTGAGTTTCCACCCAGGTTCCTAACATAGCTGAAAAAGGCCTTATGATTGTCCTTTGAATCCATGGCAATTTTTCTCTCAAAATTGGCCTTAGTTGATTTTATGAGTGCTCGTATTTTTTACTAATAATGATCAGGGGTGACTTCCCTTTTATGGATTTTGTTCTATCATGTAATAGCTTTCTCCTCTTATTGTAAAGTTTGTTAATGGCTGGGGTCCACCAGACTGGACGTTTGCCCTTTGTGGAAAGAGTCTTGGTTTTATTTGGGATTGCCTGATCCATGCAGTCCTGGAGGTGTTCATAGAAGGCATTTGTAAGGGCTTCCGCAGCTTGGGTTGTGGTTTCCTCTGACTCAGGGGCCTTGAAGGATACCACACCAGTCTTGAGTAGTGTGAAGTTTGCTTTAGAGAAGTTCTTCACTATGGTCTTTTGTTTGGGGTGGGGGCGGGATGTGGATTTCCAGTGAGATTAGTTTATGATCAGATCTCACCAATGAGGGATATACTTCCGGTGTGGAGCATTTTGTCCCCATGTTTGTGACAATGAGATCTAGTATATTTTGTCCTCTCGTGGGAACAGTAACTAGCTGTTCCATGGCATTTGAATTTATGAACTCCAGGAACCGTTGGGCTAGAATGTTAGGGCTTGAGTAATGTTCCCAGTCTATATTCGGGTAGTTGAAGTCACCCAATATGATGGTGTTTGGAGATACATTTATACCCTCCAGTGTCTTCAGGAAGGCTGTGTGGGGTTCCTGAGTTTGAGAGGGTGGCCTGTAGCATGCTACAATTTGTAGAGCAGTTTTGCCTATGGTTAGTTGCACCTGGATGGTTTCCGAAGCTTCATGTGTTGCCACCAACCTGGAGGTGTGAGTATCCTTTATGAATATGGATACACGGCCTCCTTTTGTGGAGTGGTCTGGGTTTTGGGGCCGAACGCATGATATGAGGTAAAACCTAATAGTGCCGGGTGCTCTCAGGAGCCTTGAACCAGGTTTCAGTTACAGCACAGACATCGATGTTCTCCATACTGAGAAGGGCCTCGAGTGCGTGCATTTTGAGATTTAGACTTCTGGCATTGAGCAGCATTACCCTCAATTTCTTCCCATTTTTGTTTTCTAGGGTGGTAGGTTTAGAATTTGAGCCTTGCCTAAAAAGGCACTATGGGGTGGCAAGAGCCTTAGCCAATATCCGAATCCCAGGGTGACAGGTGCAAGCCGTCCCTTGCGAAGCAGCGTGGCTTGTCAAGCATGTCATCCCAGGCAGACAGACACTGGATCCCCTTTGAATGACACCAGACATTAAGCCAATTGTTAAAGCTGATCATCTTGTCTCTATATTGTGGCATCATTCTTGGTGAAGGAAGGATACTGCTCAGGGTTAGGGTCATACCTGCCTGGGCTACATAATCAGAGAGCTCCTCTATGTCTCTTTTCATGTAGTCCAGGGAGGTATGTCTCAGGTCGTTCACACCAGCATGGACAATGACTGTGTCATATTTGTACTTGCCGTGGAGTGACCCGAGTGCTTGTGTTATGTGGCGGATTCTAGCGCCCGATAGGCAGCTTACTGTGACCCTCTCCTTGTTCAGCCTGGTGAGTGGGACGTCAGTGTGTCTGACTATGGAGTCACCTATGACAAGTATGTTTGGTGTTGTATTTGGCCTTAAGGGCTGTGACTGCTTTGCACACTGCTTTTGTGGTTTATGTGTTGCTTGTGGGGTGTCTTGAGGTAGCAGTTGTTTGGGTGTCTGCTTTGGAGGCCTCTGCTGTTTAGGTAAATTTTTACTCAGAGCCTCCGAGTATGTCTTTGTGTGTTTATGTGTTTGATTCAGTGGAGTGGTAGCATTATGTGAGGCTGGTTTTGTGGTGTGTGTAGTTGCCTTCTCCTCCTGTCTGGTCTTGCCAGTCCTGAGTTGAGAGAGCTCAGCCTCCAGTTTGGCTAAATAGCTGCATCTCTCGCAAGTTTAATATTAAAACTTCAACTGAAACGGGAAACCTTGGTCGTACCTGAGTTGTTCTGTGTTTTTATCATGTTTAAAATGAAATCAATTTTGAATTTTAATCAGGAAGTTAATGTGCTATTTAGCATTTTAAGTTAGCCCATTAGGAAATGGAATCAGTCGGTGGCAGTAACTAAATTTTCCTATTTTTTCTAATGAAGCTTTACTGTAATGACTGTGCTTCCTGTCTTACTTGTCATGATACTGTTTTAGGAAAACTAAACTAAGATATTTTGCTGGGAAGAAAATAACTCAGTAGGTTATGTGGTACATTTCTTTTAACGATAGTTCATGTGGTATGTTGCTTTATAATGCTAACAAAATACTTTCATAAGTGTCTTTATAAGGTTGTGCAACCGTCTGCATATTGGATGATAAAATGTTATTAACTGTCATTATTTGTTCACTGTAAGCCTCTACTTTTTTCTGAAAAGTTTTAGATTTCAGGGGGAGTTCTAAGCTACAATCAGGAGCATTTAAAAAATAATTTTTCTTGGATATGGACAGCAGCCACAAATGCATAAACAGTGTGGTAAATACAGTAAAAAATAAACAGGCAAACCAACGTGCTCTTGCACAAGAAGCAGTCACTTTAATACAATAAAATCACCAAAGACTTAGCACTTTCGCCTTTTACAATCCAGGCATCATCAGAGTTAAGTAAAAATTCACAACAGTCACATCAATAGGAAGAACAGACTGGCATCATTTCCAGTAATATCATGCATTCATGAATAATGTACTAGTTTATGAATGGCATCCATGTTATCAGAATTATTGCAATAACAGAATAAAATACTAAGTAATAAAACCATATATATGTTGTTAAAAATATATTTTAAAACATTTTTTCTTTCCTAAAAACTGCTAGCATTCACTGAGGCTTGAAAGAACCTGTATTTTAACCTGTTTTGCTCTTTTTTCAAGGTGATCGAGATGGAAATTGTGTCATTAATTCCAGGTTTCACCCTGGCATTGAGTCTTAATTGCCATTCAGTTTCCTTGATCTGCAGATCAAGGTCAACATTGCCCCCACTTGTACTGACCAAAACTCTATCAATAACAAAAAAATAGGACCTTTTTGAAATTTATACACTCTGAACTGTGTGTATAAAGGGCGCTGGTACACTTTGCATTTCTAATATCCCTGTTGTGTTCTATAATCCTGTCATGTAGTTTCCTGGTGGTCTTGCCTGTATAAAATGCAGGGCATGAAATAAATGCAGGTAGCAATATAAACAACATTTTTAGTGTTACAATTACAGCGCCCTGGACACTAAGTTCCTACCATAAAAGTCAATCTGGACATAGTTTCTGCAGCTTGAACAGAAGCCACATTTGTGCAACCTAGACACATAATCGTTCTTTTTAGTATCCATGTCCCTCTCCAAAATGTATTTAATATTTTTGCCTCTACTGAATATTTTTGCCTCTACTGAAAACAATCTTAGGCTCTGACCCTAATTTGTTTTTCAGGTCATCATAACATAATTTTTGGAGTCACCATCATGATTTACATTAATATTACTGTGGCTCCCTTTTAGGATGGGTAGGAACCTAGTTGCACAGTTTCTGGTTACCTCTTTCTTAGTTGACAGTAAAAGCTTAATAGGGTACCCCCTGTGCTTGAATATCCCAATCAACTTGAACAATTCTTCAGAAAATTTCTTGTCATCACTGATCAACCTGGACAGCATGACCATCTGTCCCTTGACTACACTCCAACACTGGTGTTCAGGATGACAGCTGTCACAATGCAATAATGTATTAGCGTACATGATGATGGCTCCAAAAATGATGTTATGATTTTATCATTTAATCAAGATGTCTCACATTTAGAGGAGCATAAAGAAAATTTGGGGAGCCTTATTAGACGGTGACTTGAAAAACAAATTAGGGTCAGAGCCTAAGATTGTTTTCAGTAGAGGTAAAAATATTAAATAAATTTTGGAGAGGGACATGGATAGTAAAAAGTATAACTATGCCTCTAGGATGCACAAATGTGGCTTCTGTTCAAGCTGCAGATTTATTAATGACGGACCTTATGTCCAGATTGACTCTTATGCTAGGAACTTATAGCATCCAGGGTAATTGTAACACTAAAAATGTTTATATTGCTACCTGCATTTATTTCATGCCCTGCATTTTATATAGGCAAGACCACCAGGAAACTACATGGCAGGATTATAGAACACAACAGGGATATTAGAAATGCAAAGTGTACCAGCGCCCTTTACACACGCAGTTCAGAGTGTACAAATTTCAAAAAGGTCCTATTTTTTTGTTATTGATAGAGTTTTGGTCAGTACAAGAGGGGGCGATGTTGGCCTTGATCTATAGATCAAGGAAACTGAATGGCAATTAAGACTCAATGCCAGGATGAAACCTAGAATTAATGGCACAATTTCCATCTCGAGCACCTTGAAAAAAAGAGCAAAACAGGTTTAAATACAGGCTCTTTCAAGCCTCAGTGAATGCTAGAAGATTTTAGGAAAGAAAAAGTTTTTTTTAAATATAATATTTTTAAACAATTCTTAACAAATTTTTTTAAATATAATATTTCTAAACAATTTTTAACAACATATATATGGTTTTATTACTTAGTATTTTATTCTGTTATTGCAATAGGATGTCATTCATAAACTAGTACATTATTTATGAATGCATGATGTTACAGGAAATGATGTCAGTCTGTTCTTCCTATTAATGTGACTGTTGTGAATTTTTATTCGACTCTGATGATGCCTGGATTGTAAAAGGTGATAGCACTAAGTTTCTGGTGATTTTATTGTATTAAAGTGACTGCTTTTGTTGCAAGAACACGTTGGTTTGCTTGTTTAATTTTTATTGGATGTTTTGCCACTTTGTAATGTTGGTGCCAGCCTTGATGATGTAGAAATAATGCAATAATGCTAATGTATGAATTTTAAGTGAATTCTTGACTTGCAGGCTTTTGTTTGTTTGTATTTTAGATTTTTTTTTTAAAGATGTAATTTTGCAGTCTCATTAATGCTACTCATGTTAATACTGGGGTCAAATCATCTGGGGTCAAAACAGTGGGATCAAAATGTCTTGTACCCTACCAGAAGTGTAGTTGACCATGTTTGCAGATAACTGCAAGATGAGCACTGTTATCTGCTCCACCTGATACAAACCCCTTCAGCAAGGGCTAGAATAAGGACATACATGGCATATCAAAAATGGCTCCAAACTAAACTAAAAAAGTGTTACAAAGTAGCATTTGTTAGAAAAGTTGCACCCTTTTTTGTATGTTATAAATGGTACTCCTCTTCAGATATATACGGTCATAACAAATCTAGGTATATATGTGGATAAGGCTTTTATTTGATCATGTTTCCACCATAGTCAGGAAATACTTCAATCTGTCCTAGTTCATTTACAAGGGAATATTTTCACAATCCAAAGTGTAGCCTTCCCTTATCAGACCCATCATTAGATATAACGCCCTCTTTGTTATGTGTAAATCTAATCGTATTGCTGAACTGGACAGGCATGGAACATTTCAAAGAGAAAATTAAACGTCCTAAGTCCTTCGCCTGCACAGTTATATTAGCATGATTCTCCCTGTACTCATTAGCCTGCAGGTTACTGAGTGGGGCATGTACACTTTTTTCAGCCATGAAAAAACAAGCAGTCCTATTTGTCCTGTTATTTCTTCACAAAACCAATGGCCCTAAAATGTTGAGTACCTTTAAGGCTAGTCTTAGTGACTGGATGGGTAGACACAAATTCATACCAGGATTGTCATGTACGGTCCTGATTGATTTGGGAGGTGAGTATTATCATGTGCTTGAAAAGGGTGGCAAAAACATTTAAGTTTATCTGTTTGAAGGTGTAAACAGCCAGGAATCTTAATGTACCTGTGTTCACTTGCCTATCATGTCATGTATTTCTGAGATTTTGTAGATATTCCAAGTAACTTATACAGGAATTTTGTTAATGATAATAATCATAATCATAATTGGCAGCATAGATGACTGGATTTCAGGTCAATATATTATTTTTTATTTATGATTTTTAGCAGCTTCAAGCACAAATAATATTTTATGTATGGATAGAATAGCATAGAATAAAGGCATGGTATGTTTGAATATTTATTGTATTATATTGCAGTTTTAATAAGAATAGTAGTAACTCACCAACTTCTTTGTCAAGTGTTAGGGTTGTACATAAAGCAGAGCTCGGATTTCTCTTGCATAGTACTGCAGCTTTGTTGTAACTTTGTGCTATGTATTCTAATCTTATGGAGAACTTTCTTTAATGAAGTGGTTTGAGCCAGGTGAGTGTAAGTATGTGTAGGCTGTAGTGTTGCAGTCGTGCATTCAGAGCTATGGAATTTTTTTTTTTTAGAAACTTTGTTAATTTATATGAATTAATTGCAGTGCTTTATTTTAGTTGTGTTATTCAGTAAGCATGCATGGTTTGTTTTTTTATTTTTTTGCAGTAATTTATCGTAGACCCTGGATTTGTTTCTAGGTCACCACACATTTGTGTTGTTATAGATTAATTTTTAAAAGATTGTTATGATATGCTTTTACACTATTTTTTAATAATCCATTGAAAATAAATACATGAATGGATGCACTTAGGATTATGGAAAATGGGAGTGTTTCGTATTGTTTCTTTAATTGTCATATATGAGTTTTTTAAAGTAGGTTTTTTTCCAAACACCCTTATTGAATTATTACTTGTGATACAGACAAATTTACATTCATCGAAAAGTAATCCAACTATAATTAATATAACAAACATTATACATCACATATATTGCTATATATCATATAACCTAAGTAGCATTACATAAATTATTCAATTCCTGCCTTTTTTTTTAAACAAGAAACATCTTTATTAAACCATCACTTATGAAATTGGCAATCACACATTTATGCAAATGAAAACAAACTACACTGACACAATCCTAGTTGCAAGCATTTTACATCACAAACCATACTGACACTCCAGTTACAAACATTACACATCACTTATAATCTACCCAATTTTTTTCAGTCAAGCATAACAAAGCCCACTTTTAATGTAGCTTGATAATGGAGTTGACTGAGTAAAACTAGAGCTTGAACCATGATTCTTATATAATATAAGATAGATAGTATATGAGGCAGTGAGGCAATAAAGTTAGGGACACATATTTGGTTGTGTCAAACCAAGATATGAAATAAGGAGAAAGGTAGTTATTGGGATTTCTGAAATATGAGGACCCACTACAGCAAGCCAGACTGAATGCGGAGACTGTATAGCTGAAAGATCGGACTTGTATATACTAAGTCCAAGATGTCATTTCTCACAATATTCCATTTTCTCCAAGGTATGGTGGAGTTGGAATTTATAAGTTCAAGGGATGTGTGTGTGTGCGTGTGTGTGTGTGGGGGGGGTGCATGGTGGAGCTTGCCCCTTGCAAACAAAAGTTTTAAGGAGAACAGTGATTTTTGAGATTCGCTTTTCTCCTGTGTTTTTGGTCTTTTTTTGGCTTTTTGACACTCAGCATTTTGAGTTCTAAAATTTCAATAGGAGCTGGTAGTTATAGCAGGTGTGACTGGACATTTAAGTAAATTATTGTTGACTTTACAAGTATTTTGTTTTCTTTTTTTTAGGTAAATAATGATATGTGATTTAAGGGGATCTGTCATACAACTGATTGGTCTGGTATAACTTTTAATTATTAAAAGAGTTTAACTGGTTATAGCATGAATTATAAAGAGCTCAGCCCTTGGCCAGAGCTTGTTTGGGCTGGTTAACAGGGTTCCCATTTACAACTTATTTTGTTAAGAGGCAATTTTATAGGTTCTATACAGATCACTATTAATGTTAAAAGCAGCACCCTACTCAGAAAAATATTCACCCCTTTGCATAGTTCCCAAGAGCATTTTTACTTAGTAAAAAGTGCACAGTATATTGTATTTATGTTTAATAAAAAAGTTCCTTGTGTACTGAAACATCTGCAGTCATGAATGCAAAATAAAATGACATTTTGGCTTGTATTGTAGCTTTAGGGCTTAAGTGTAAAACAAACTGTAACCAAATACACACTAAAATAACCTGGAAATATCAGGAAGAAATATTAATATTTGCTGTTGTCATCTGTTTCAGTATTAACTAAATTATACATGAAAAAAAAGCAAGTCAGTACTACAGATAACATTAAGGTACAGCATAGGACCATAACAGACCGATCACTGATAACAGAATGTGCTTTTGTATAGTATATTGCCATGTGCTTGTTATCTTATTTATATTGTATTTCTAATTTATACTATACTTCTAATTTCACTGTAAATGTTTCAGTCTGTGCTTAACTTCACAAATAGCACTGATGCATTTTAAGTAAGCAAAACACATTGTTTTAATCTAATTATCTTTGTCAACTGAGTTAGTCCCACTAGGTTAGTAACCTCTTTTCAAAGGGGGGAGATCCAAGGTGGCATTTATGCTACTCAGAGAAATTTGACCAGGTCATCAGGAACTTCTCTACCGACAGGTGGCATGGGATCTTTTCCATCCACCTGAACTACCACCAACATAGGCAGATAGGATGTCAGTTGAATGTCTCATATGAAGGATGGCATGCTCAGGAATGCAGCACCCCACTATGTTGCACTGTAGTGTCCGTAGTCAATCTATGAGGTGTGAAACTAGAACCCACAGCCTTCTGCACCAAAACTGTGTGTACCATCTGCTGTGCCACTGACACTGTATTGCAGATCCCGGGCTTAAGTGTAAAATGAACTCCAACCACATACACTCTAAAATAACCTGAGACTATTAGCAAGAAATTATGCCTTGTTCATCTGCTGCTATAGTCATTTTTATTATTGCTAAATTATACATGACTAAAAAGTAAGTCACTACTACAGAAAACATTAAGGTACAACATAAGACCACAATAGCAGACAGAGCACTGACAATAGTGTATCCATTCATTATCCACTCATCTATCCATCCATTTATTTTTTTGAACTGCTTGCCATGGTGAAGGTCATGGTGACACCAAACATGCCTGTCCTCAGCAGCAGCAGCTGCAGCCATCAGCTTATCATGCAGCAGCCCCATGCTGAGAGATATAAGCCCTCCATCATGTTCTGGATTTACCATGAAACCCCCCCTCAGAGAGCCTCGTTTAGTATTTCGGTTACAAACACAAGTCAGAGAGTATTCTCCCCAGGTAAGAAAACCACCTCAACATTCTTCTGTTCTTCAGGCATCTCATGCTGTCAGAAGGATGAGTCCAGTAGCACTGACTAGGAACATTTGCACTGCTTCTATCTACAGTTTCAGTTACTACCCAAATCATGTCATCATTGCTGATGTCAGCCTAGACTGACCAGCCAACTCAGAGCTTCATTTTATGACTCTTTATTTCTTGCTTTACCAGCACATTTCAGTACAGTTCCTGATGCACTGGCACAACTGCACTTATTCACTGGTCAGTCTTCTGCTACATTCTACAGCTAATTGTAGACAAAACCTCAACCAGCATTGTCTACCTCATCTGGAGTGGACACTCCCACCTCTGCTGTGAAAATCAGTTCCCTCACTTCCACAAAGTCATCAACTCTGATTTACAGGTACATATGTATTTTTCCATCAGCTTTATAAACAGTAGCATTCATGGAAGATATCATGACATGAAACCAGAGGACAACATAATCTGTAAATAAAGATACAGACTTTCTGTATGAAGCACAACTCCATACCACAGGGACACTAAATCTTGATTTCTCTTTGATATCTTGTTTATAAAAGCTCCGAAGTATTACAAAACATTTTATGAATAATGATTTTGCAGTCTTTAAAAATAATACAAAAAAACAAATACAGCTTAAATAATTATACAGATTTAGACATAGTATGAAAACATTGCTTGAAAGGAGATACAAGTTATATGACAATGATTTAATAGATATATTTAGCCAGTTTATATAGAAATTAAAGGTAAGTTAGTTTAATACAAACAGGAATTGCATTTGAAGTGAGAGGAAAGCAGGCTTATGGTATATTTAGAGAGAAAGCCAGGTGAGAGAAACCGATAGAAGTGAAGAAGTGAGTGAAGAAGGGAGACCAAGGAGGTGTAAGGTATGAAGAGGTAGTTGTTCACATTTAGATGTATAGTTTAGTCTGGTGTTGAGCAAGAACTGATCCAGCTTTTGGCTAGGAAGTCTTCAGAATAGTTTTAAAGGATGGGAGGGCAGGTATTGACCTGTTGAATGCAGGTAAGGAGTTCCAGACCTTAACAACATGGCAGCAATGCATACAATGCCCAATATGTTTGATAGGTTTGTGGACAGACAGGGGATTTGGTTATTAGATCACAGTGACTGACTAGGCACATAGTTATGTAGAATGTTATTAACTATCGGACAAGCAGATTGGTTATGGATAATTTTATATGTGGTAAGAAACTGTGTGTGTGTGTGTGTGTGTGTGTGTGTGTGTGTGTGTGTGTGTGTGTATGTGTATATATATATATATATATATATATATATATATATATATATATATATATATATATATATATATATATATATATATATATATATATATATATATATATATATATATATATATATATATATATGTATATATATATATATATATATATATGGTTTACCTTGAAAAAAACAAAAACAAAAAGGCTGAATGTTCAGAATAGCAAGAAATAACATTGTGGGATGAAACGTCGGCTATTCTGAATGTTGTCAGTTCACACATCTAAATACGATGCCACCCAATCAAATACTGGACCTGTGCCCCCCCCCCCTTGGGACCCATGGTAGCACTTGTTCCTGGGTCCAGAGCGGTGGGGAATTTCAGTCTGTATAGGTACTGGTGTTGTTATGCAGGTCATTTCGACACTATGTGTTCATTGAGATGTACGTTGCTATTTTGAGTGGGTCCTTATTCGTTTTTGCACATATGTTGCTTGCACATACATTGTTATACTCCGAGATCACACTACAGTGTGAACAAGGGTATACCACTGCCCTGTTTTTGACATTTTTTCTACAGTTAATTTGCATACATTTAATATTCATGTGTTGATAACGGGTGGGTCACTCAAATTATTGTTAGATCTTTTAAATTTCAAACAATTGATAGTAAACCTATATATATATATATATATATATATATATATATATATATATATATATATATAAAAAACATTAGTTGATTGGGTATTTCTGACAAATATAGGGTTTTTAATGTTATACAGTGTTGGGTTCTGAAAGGGGTAGTTGCTACAAATTTAGCATTGCTCAGGTTTTGAATTTTGTAATTCCTGAAGGTTAGTAAGGATGGGAACACCATAAAGAAGTGTGGGAAGGACATAAGAAGTGGCAAGTGTAGCTTTAGTTTGGTCGGTGACAATTTTTTAGCTCTATAAAGCATCCTTAGTTTTTGCTGAGTTATTCTTATACAATTTTGTATATGCAGGTAACATTTAAGATTATCATCTACTATAATCCCTAATAATTTGTTATGAGAAGTGATTTCAGTTGTTACATTATCAATAGAGAGGACTTTAAATTTGTTTTTCATGGGAGAGGGGTTTGGGGAAAAAGTAGTAGTTTGTTTTTTAGGGTTAAACATGAGTTCTGAGTTACAAAGTCATGTTTCAGTTGTTAAAGTTTCCTGAATTATTTTTTGGAGGTGTGCTATATTGTCAGATGTGTAAATTACTGTTGAGTCATCTGCATATTGTATTAGAGCGGCCTGTTATGTGGCTGTGTGGTTGGTGCTACTGAGAATGTTAAAGAAGAAGGGACCAAGGATAGAGCTGTGTGACACACCTTTGGTAACTGGGAGGTATGGAGAGAGGGTGGAGGTCCATTTTACTGACTGATACCTATTGGATAAGTAATTTTTGAACCATAGAAGGGTGGGCTAAGAGAGACCTAATGAGGACATTCAAAGTAGAAGTTTGTTGTGACAAACTGTGTCGAAAGCTTTAGACAAGTTAGAAATAAGGAGGAGACTAGTTTGCCATTATCACTAGCTTTATTGACAGTATCAGTATAGGTTAGATGGGCAGTGTTTCTACTATGGGAAGAATGAAAACGATGTTGTGTAGGGGGATAGGAGTTCTTCCTGCAAGAGATAGTGTAGCAACTGATTTTGAATATGAGTTAAAAAAACATAAACTCCTCTGACTACATGAGTTCAATGCATCAGAGATGCACTAGCAAGACTTGAACTTAGAACCTTTAGATTACAAAAACAGCAACTTAAACACTTTGCTACAGAGTCCAACTAAAAAGAAAAGCTCCACTTGTATCAAACTTATGTCACCCCAGATGGGACACAAACCCACAATCCCTAACTTAGGAGGCCAATGCCTTATCCATTAAGCCACTGGGGCCTGAAAAATTTCAAGCATTATAAAGGCAGCGGTAAGATTGTGATAAGATTGCTATATTTCTAAAGTTAATAATTTTTTAATTTCCTCCTTTGTGCATTGGAATAATGTGTGACTTTTTTCAGAGAAAGGGAATGTTGGATTCCTGGACTTACCTATTCAAAAGGACTGAGACAGGGCAGGCAATGCTATCGGATGCTATTTTAAAGTGTTCACTTGGAAAGTCATCAGCTGTTCTAGAGCATGGTTTGAGTTTGTTTACAAATAGTTTTATACAGAATGTGGACACAGGTTTGAAGGTGAAAGTAGATGTGGTGATGAGTGATGGCTGAGAAGAGTTAGGTTTAGATACTGGGGAATCCTCGGTTAGAGATGCTACAATAACTATGAAACCAACGTTGAACTGTATTGTCATTTCGAGTGATGAGTTATTGGAAGAGGGGTTAGGGTTGAATTTATTGCTAGGATGCAAGATTTCTTTAATGCCGGTGCAGATTTGTTAGAGTTGTTTTTACCATTATTCTGAAAGTTATTTTAGTATAGTTTTTTGTCTTTGTTAATTTGATTTTTGGTGCAGTTACGAAGCATTCTGAAGTTTTCAGGATATTGTGTTTTCTATTGTTGCCATTCTTTCTGAGCTTTTTCTCTGTCTTGCATTAGCATGTTACTCTTTCTGGATAGTTGAATTGCATTATTCATTTTAGTTTCTTTTTTCTAGGAGGTGCAAGGCTATTTAGGATATTCAGGGAAGTCTTACTGAATTGAATTCATAATTCATTTAAGAGGAAGATTTTTAGGAAGCTCCAGTTAATAGGGAATAGGTTGGTAATGAACATTTCTGGGTTAAACTTGGAAAAGATTGCATGCTGTTTTTATAAACATGCTGTTTATGTGGATGTATGAAATGTCTGGTTGTATAGATTGGGAAATGATCACTGAACCAATCAGAAAGGGTTGGGAGGGTGGCCTAATGGTTAAGGTGTTTGCCTTACAAACACAAGGTGCAGGGTTTGAGTCTCACAAGGGTTAATTAGCTAGGCTTAAAATGTCTCGCAAGGACAGTTAGCTTAGTACTAATCTATGAACATTGTATCTGAAGTGGTGTTTTTGGTACGGTCCAATACTAGGATTCAGTCTAATAGGGCATTAGATGTCTTGCACTGTCTAAGCCTCTTGTGTCTTCCCATAATGTGTAGGCCTATTAATGAGCTGTGTGAACCCATATAAGGGGAGTTAGAGTTTATGTCCAACCAAATGACAGTCACATCATCTAGTAATATTATTTCTCGTGGAAATGTTATAGATATCCAGTGTAGTATATCTTCCAGTATAGCTATACAGATGTCAGGAGGGATGTAAAGAACAGTAATACATATTTGTTTATAGTTGTTTGTTTTCAAGAAAGTTGTAAGAAGCTCTGCTGAATTGAATTTTGGTATTGGTTTATTGTGGGGAGAAATGTGGTATTTGTTATAATATATTAAAGAAATATCACTACCTTTCCTCTTTGTATGGTCATTACAGATGATAGTATAGGTTCATAGGTGTGTACTAGGCTAATGGCCATGGAGCCTTTACAGGCTTAGCCCCAACAAATTGCCTAGGCACCATGCCACTCAATGTTAGTTCACACTGCCCCTATCCAGTCGGGCAACTAGAGTGATCTCTGGGGTGAACTTTCTGTTACCCATCCACTCGTCAAGATTTCTCTTGAAGAGGGCCAGCAAGGTGCTCTGCTTGACATGAATGGCAAGCTTATTCCAGAGTATGGACAGTCTTTTGGAGATGAACCTGTCCCTCCAGCATGTTCTGTTAATTGTAGTAATGAGGTTGTGATCTCTGGAGCATGTGACATGGGGGGATTGGGATTTCTTTAGGTGCAGCATTTCAAGCAGGGGTGGATTGGACATACTAAGAGACTGAGAACAGCTGAAGTTTCTTCAATCTGTCCATGCAGCACATGTGTTTAAGACCTATGATCCTTTTTGTGAGGTACGTTTGTGGCCTCTCCAGCTGTTGCAGGTGTCTGGTCAGGTACATACCAAATGGGACATTATATTCAATGACTGGTCTAATGAGGAATGAGTAGAGAGGGATGATGACCTCTTTCTTCCAGGATGCAAAACCTTTGGTTATAAGATGTGCCCAGTAGATGGACTTTCTGACCACAGTGGCAATGTGGTGGTTGCACATGAGGTGGCTGTTGACCTGAGTGCCCAGATCTCTTATGGCCCTTTCAGTGTTCAGTGGGCTCCCATCAATGTAGTAATTTGTGGGAACTGCATTTTTCCAAAAGGGATGATAAGGCATTTTTTGGTGTTAAGCTTTAGGCCATGGTTCCAACACCAGTTATTGGTCTCAGAGAGGCCATTTTGTAGGATGTCTGCATTACTTGGGGAGTTGATAATGACTGCCAGCTTGCAGTCATCAGCAAAATTGGTCAGCCAGAGCCCTTCTGTGTTGACATGGACATCTGAAAATTAGATGCCAAATAGGAGAGGGCCCAGGACTGAGCCCTGTGGGACTCTACTTATGACTGGTTGACAGTCCGACTTGGAATCCACAGCTTTCACTCTGTGGGTCCTGTCTGTGAGCCAATTTGCGACAAACCTAGTGATGTAAGGATTGATGTCTAGTTTGGTCAGTAATTTAATGATACCTGAGTGGGGAGTGGTATCAAAGGCCTTAGCCAGGTCGAGGTAGGCTGTATGCACTGCCTTACCCTAATCCACAGCTTTGGTGACTGCCTCAAAGAAGTCAACTAGGTTCAGCAGACAGGATCTTCCCTTGATAAAGCCAAACTCTGTGGAGTCAAGAGTTTGGAGATTGCCTACATCTTTGTTAAGCAGGCCCATGATGATGCGCTTCATAGCTTTGCATACATTTCAGGCTAATGGGATGATAGTTCCCGGGTCTGTAGTTGCTCCCCCTTTATGGAGTGGGATGACTGTAGCAGTGTGCCATTCATTAGTGACATAGCCTAAGGTACGGCTGTGATTGAACAGGGCACACAGATGTGGTGCCAGTTAATTTTCTAGTTCATGTAGGATGCAGCCAAGGATGGCACAGTGGTGCAGCGGTAGCTTTGTTGCCTCATACCAAGAGGTACACTGGTTCGATTCTTGGCTGGAGTGACTTCTGTTGGGAATCTGCATGCCCTCCCTGCATTTGTGTGGGTGCTCCAGTTTCCTCCCATGTTACAGAAACATACATCTAGAGGTTTTCTCCCCATGCCTCTGCAGAAAATTGGCTTCATTCCAAGTCAGACTTTCACAGTTAACAAATGTTAAATGAATAAATTATCATGTCCCATAGATGCTGTATTCTTGGCTTTGGACAATACAGCTTTTACCTGTGCTGCAGAAATGGTGGGTACCAGGCTTTCTTTGGTATTGTGATAGGGCCCTGGGGTGGTGGGGAGAGGGGTAAAGTTGGCACTGAATCTGTTAGCCAGTATGTTGGCTATATCTGTTGGCTCAGTATAGGAGGTGCCATTATGCAATAACTCAGAGCAAATCTGGGTATTGCCTTGGAGGTTTTTGATATAGCTATAGAAGGCGTTGTGGTTGTTTTTGGTGTCAGCTGCAATTCTGCCTTCATAGCTGGCTTTAGAGGATTTGATAAGGGATCTCAGCTTTTTGTTGAGACTGATAAAGGAGGTTTTCCAGTCTTGTGACTTCATTTTTTCTGCAACAGTTTTTTCCTTCTGATGTAGAGTTTATTGATGGCTGGGGACCACCAGATTGGCTTCCTTTTTTGGAGGAGAGTGTCTTAGTGTCTTAGTTCTATTTGGTATAGCATGGTCTATGCACTTGTGTACATGCTTGTACAGTGCATTGGTGTATAATTCAGCAGTCATGCAGCTATTTTCCATTGGCATCGGTGCCAAGAAGTTAGCAACCTCTGTTTCTAGGAGCCCAAAGTCAGCTTTAGAGAATTTTTCAGGGTGGTCACCTTAGAGGGGGGTGTAAGTGAGATAGAGATGTCCATTGTGATCAGTTTGTGGTCAGATTTAACCAAGAAGGAATTGACTATAGGTGTGGAGCAACAGTATCCCATGTTGATGATAACCAGGTTGAGGATGTTGCTTTCTCTAGTGGGGCTCAGAATGAGCTGGTCCAAGGCATTGGAATTGATAAATTGCAGAAAGTTTTGGACCTGTAGATCGGTACTTGAATAGTTTTCCCAGTTGATGGAAGGGTAGCTGAAGTCACCAAGTATGAGAGTATTGGGTGAGACCTTGATAGATTCCAGGATGGTTAGGAACTTGGGGTGAGAGTCTAGGGACATGTTTGGGGTTCTGCAGCATGCTATTACTTGTATCGCCATCTTACCTAGTATTAGTTGTATCTGAAGTATTTTGGATGCATTATGCTGGGCTACCAGTCTAGAGGTGTGCGTATCCTTTAAGAATATGGAGACACCACCACCTTTGGAGCTTCCTGACATATTCTGGGGCCAAAAGGTATGGAATGAGTTGTAGCCTGGGAGTGTAGGGGTTCTTTCTGCCTCTTTAAACCAGGTCTCCATTACAGCACAGAAGTCGACATTCTCCATTTTGAGGAGAGCTTTGAGCGAGTGCATCTTGAGATTTAGACTTCTAGCACTGAGCAGCATGACCCTCAGATTGAATTTGTTTGTAGCTGTTACAGTGGAATTTTGGTCTTTGAAACACTGCCTTAAAAAGGCACTATAGGGGTGGCAAGTGCCATAGCCAGTACCTGAAATCCCAGGGGTGAAAGATGCAGGCCATCTCTGGCAAAGCATCGATGTCTGTCTATCATGTCATCTCAGGCAAACAGATACTGGATCCCCTCAGAATGACACCAGAAACTTAGCCAATTGTTGAAGTCAATCATTTTTTGCCCGTACTGTGATATCATTCAGGGTGACAGTAGAATACTGCTCAGGGCTAGTGGCATACCTGCCAGGAACACATAATCCCAGAGTTCCATCACATCTCTTTTCATGTAGTCGAGGGAGGTAAATCTCAGGTCATTCACACCCACATGGACAATGACTGAGTCATATTTGTACTTGTTGTGGAGTGACCTGAGTGCATGTGTTATGTGGTGGATCCTGGCACCTGATAGACAACTGACTGCCACCTTCTCCTTGTTCAAACTAGTGAGTGGGACATCAGTGTGCCTCACAATTGAGTCTCCTATGATTAGTACGTTGGGCAAAGTGTTTTGCCTTAAGGGCTTAGGTTGAGGGGCACACTGTTATGGTGAGCTATGTGTTCTGGGGTTGGTGTTGTATGCTGGGAAGTGTAATTTAACAGTTATCTATGCTGGGTTTGAGCCAAGTTTCAATTAAAGTGAAAATATCTGGCTTATGTTGGGTAATCCAGAAAGGTAGCTCAGCAGTTTTATTTCTTATGCTTCCAAAATTTATGTCAACAAAATTTAGATTACTGTGTCTGGGGGCTGACCATTGTAGGGTTAGTGTAGTGTAATTGTCTTTATGTTCATTGTGATCTGTATGGCCAGAATTAGGATGAATGTCTCCTAGAAGGAATTTAATATATTGGGGAATTACTGATACTTGTTTCTGGAGAGCATTTTTCCACCTAATTTTGTTTTGGTTTGAGTTGAAATGGAGTTACAGACTGTATTTGGAATGACGGTGAGAGGTGCCATTATATATGTTTGGTGCGATGTGTGGAGAGTATAGGGAGGAAGTATGAACATTATATATGTTTGGTGCGATGCGTGGAGAGTATAGGGAGGAAGTATGAACATTATATATGTTTGGTGCGATGCATGGAGAGTATAGGGAGGAAGTATGAACATTATATATGTTTGGTGCGATGCGTGGAGAGTATAGGGAGGAAGTATGAACATTATATATGTTTGGTGCGATGCGTGGAGAGTATAGGGAGGAAGTATGAACATTATATATGTTTGGTGCGATGCGTGGAGAGTATAGGGAGGAAGTATGAACATTATATATGTTTGGTGCGATGCGTGGAGAGTATAGGGAGGAAGTATGAACATTATATATGTTTGGTGCGATGCGTGGAGAGTATAGGGAGGAAGTATGAATAGATGGCTGTTGGAGATATGTAGAGGGTTGTTATAGAGTCATGGTAGGATGAAAGATGGCCGAACCCAGTTTGACTTTGTCATGGGTAGGTCTTGCCTGCTCAATCTGGTGAGCTTCCTTGAGAAGTTGACCAAGGCCATGGATGAGGGTAAGACAGTGCATACCACCTACTTTCACCTGACCAAGGCATTTGACACAATACCCTGCTTGGGTATTATAGATAAACTCACAAAATTGAGCATAAACCTCTACGTCACCATATGGATAGCCTACAGGTTCACAGATAGAACACATGTTGTTTGAGTAGGGGAATCTACATCCAGCAACAGGTCAATCACCAGGGGAGTACCACAGTGCTCTGTGCTGAGCCCCCTCTTGTTTGGGATATACTTCTCAGATGTCAAGCCAAATGTAGATGACCTTTGTATGGCTGATGACTGCAAGTTGAGGGCAATCATTGACTCCCTAAATTATGGTGATATCCTACTGAAATGTCTCACACAGACTAATGACTAGTGTCAGAGCCATAGCCTCAAACTAAATTTGAAGAAGTGCATAATAATTCCCTTTGGGAAATCAAATATCCCTGCAAATTACAACATTGATAGCACCGTCCTAAGAGTGGACCCAGTGGTGGGAGATCTGGGTTCTCAGATAGATAATGATCTGAACTTTGACCATCAAGTGTCCATGGTGGAGAGGAAATTCTAATATGTGGCCACTTATAAGAAAGGGCATGGCATCCCGATTGAAGGATGTTATAGTACCATTGTACTCAGACCTCATCAGACCAATAATAAAGTACAATTCACTGTTTGACATCTACCTCGCCAGGGACCTGCAACATTTGGAGCATCATCACAGTTTTCTCACCAAAAAATATGTGGTATAACTAACATGTCATATGTGGACCTCACCAAAAAATACATGGTATAATCAACATGTCATATGTGGACCTCACCAAAAAATACATGGTATAACCAACATATCATATGTGGACCAATTAAAAGCCATATTCAATTTCCTACTGATTACTGACAGGTGATCTGTACCTGACCTACAGGGCAGTCTCTGACCAAGCCCTGATGGAAATGTTGCATAATTACAAAACTAACTGCACAAGGGTTACTCACTCCAAAGATCTAAACCTGATCTTTGACATGAATAGATCATGCTGGAGAGACTGATATGTGTCCCAGAAATTGCCCCTCTAATGGAATAGGCTAGCTAGTCATGTGAAGCAGAGCCCTTCCCTGACCATCTTCAAGCACAATCTGGACCAGTGAATGAGAAATAGCAAATTATCTCCTGGGTGGCACCCATGTCCCTTATGGTCTGTAAAAATAGTCAAAGCCCCACTTGCTGACCCTTGTTATCTTAGTCCTAGGGATACAAAATGGGGTAAAATCTGGGTAAAACTAGCTAGGCTTGTAAGGGCTCCTGAGCCATTAGCCTAGTAATCACTTATGAACCTATGGCCCAGTAGCAGGAGAAGATAGATGATAAGATGAGTAGTAGCATGATTACGTAAGAGGATCTCCATGTTACTGTTGGCAGGTAGGGGGGAAGTAGGGGTCAAGAAGGAAAACGCTTAAAAGGATATTTAGTGATGGTGGAGTCCGAAAGCTGATAGAGGGTAGGTAGGAAAGAAGTATTTTCTATGAAGGAAGAGAATTAGGTTGCCCAAGTATCTTCTCTGGAATGTAAAGAATATGGGTTTAAATGTCTAGAGATTGAAAATGTAGGTAATATAAGAAAACAATGAGGGTTTATTTGGGAAAGGTAGAAGATGAAATGTAAAATGGATATGTGCTGTAAGGGAAAGGCTTGACTATGAATGTATATAGAGCAGAGCAGTATAAGAAGGAGAAAGAGAATTGAAATGGTACTAAAAGATTAAATGGAAGTCGGGAAGTAGGTAAAAAGAAACAGAAGTATTTGTATGATAGCAGTAAGGCTGTTTGTGAGGGTTATGGAATAGAAGTCACAACTGTAAAGTGTATGTAAGAAGTATAATAGTAGAGCAAGAGGGGGTAGCTGGGAAGTGGGAGTAGGGTAGGGTAGGGAAGCATAGTGGACTTCCACCCTCAGGGCAAAGTATAACACAGAGTAATCAGTTTATATGAAACAGAAATCAATTAGAAGAGAGAAACCAAATAGAACCAGTTTTCTTTCATTTACTGAATGCAGAAACCTGTTAGGGAGATTAACTTGCTGGCATATACGGTGAAATCTATTGGTCAAGAGAAAGGACAGTGTCCATCTTAGTAAGCGGTCTTTAGAGTGCAATAACCACTCACTTGTTGTAGTGTGTTCCAAAGTAAATTTCAGCACAGGCAGGCATGTATTTGACTAGATAAAGTTAATACACAGCAAGGTTCTGTAAGTTAGATTTTCTTACATTGTACAAAGACAAAATTCACAGTGAAAATGTTTGAGAGTTGGCCTTTGTGGCACAGTTTCTGCAATAATGGGGTCAAATGTAGTGACCACAGACTATTTTACAAAGACAAAATTCTCAGTAAAAATATTTGGAAGTTGGTCTTTATGGTAGAGCTTCTGCAATACTGGGGTCAGATGTAGTGACCGCAGACTATTATACAAAGGCAAAATTCTCAGTGAAAATGTTTGGGAGTTGCCCTTGTGACAGGGCTTCAGCAGTATCTGGGTCAAGGTAGTGACCCCAGGCTATTGTATAAACCTAAAATTCTCAGTGAAAATGTTTGGGAGTTGGTTTTGCTCAGGCATATTATAAAAAGGAAGAGAGAAAGACTATATCCTCATCTGAGTTCTTTGTCCATATTTGCTGAATTTGATAGAACACAAAGAATAAAGACACAGCTCTCACTTTTTTTCAAATACAGCAGACAAATGACATGCAGATGCAGGCACCCCAGGATGGTCTACTATTGTAGCACCTCTCATAATGAAAGTTATTTTGTTTTAATAAATAAAAAAGTTGTAAATATGAGAAATTATAAATACATATTAAAAAGATAAAACCCTTACTGTTTTTAATATGTGTTGCGGGAACTTTCTACAGAATATTTTGAAAAGAGAAATTAACTACAACAACTAAACATTACCCTGGCAACCACATAAAGTGCCTATACAGTCCACACAGTGATTGTCAGGCAGGGGTTAACAGCACCATTAAGTCACAAAATAGAAGCTGTTCTATAAGAGACAAAAGGACAGCTGTAAGGACCAGAGAATTAATCTCACCTGAGAAACACTACCGCCACAATAAACAGAATTCAGTGGCAGAAACTTTTCTTTCCAATGTAAGAACAGAATCAGTTTACACTATTATACCTTACTAATGTTCTGTCATGCAGTAAAATAAATTGTAATGGTAAAGTTCTAGATATATAAAGAACAAAAGAAAGACTTTTCAAATAGATCCTGAGGACTTCCTCTATGGAATGGCTGCTTGACCTGGGTAGTCCATCACAGCAACTTGTGTTATCATTTCATTCAACACCATCAGAGAAATAACTGTTCAGTTGGGAATTAAGGATTTTATGTCTTTATGGAAAAACTGAGCTAAAAGTCTACCCCCCCCCCCAAAGGTGATAGTACATATCTGAAAACAAGTATTGGAAGCTACATAAATGGAAAGAAATTTCATCATGCAAAGCTTGATGAAGACACATATGGTGTTAATAGCTCAATCTTAGCTATATAATAAAATGCATTTGTGCTGGATGAATGCAGTTATTTATGTACGCTGCATGAAACCACATATTTACTCTGCTATTTGAGTCGAGTACTATGAAGTTTTGCTGTCTGCTGTATTTACACTCTGGATCTAAGAAATTGGACAAAATGTAATATTTTTTGTTAGGTGGCCTATTGAAATATCGGTGCTCAAAATGCCAAGTGCTGAAAAAAAAAAGACCCCAAAACCCAAACAGAAAATATTGAAAATTGCTCTTCTCCTTAAAACTTCTTTTTGCAGGAGGAGAAGCTCCCCACTGCACACCTCATGTGGGGTGCAAGCCTCCCGCCCCCCCAGATTTATATATACTAACTCCAAGATGACCATACTTCAGAGAAAAAGGAATATTCGGAGAAATGGCATTATGAACTTAGTATATGGAAGTTCGATTTTTCAGCCATTCACTCTTCATGTTTTAGACTTGTTTTAGTGTGTCTCAACATTTCAAATGGTTACCTTTTTGTGTATGTATATGTATATGTATATGCATATATATATATATATATATATATATATATATATATATATATATATATACACACAAAATATAGCTATTACTAAAGAATATTTTCAAGTGTCTACCTGTCAGTAATGCAACATGGCTGTTGTGTTTTACGTGGAAGTGTGACTGCGTAGACACTGTTGCTTCACATGAATTGCACAAATGATAAAACGTTGCAAACCAACATTATTACTTACTACACATGTAGCCTCTTTTAGTGGTTTAAAAGTAGTATATTTACCAGCCAACATACACTGGGGCTAATGTTATCATCATTTATCACAATACCATGTTTATTCATGGAAGGGATAGCAGATGAAGAGCCCCAAAAGGCTTTACTGCTGTTATTTTTTGGCAGTAAGGGAGGCACAGAGGCTGTGGGGGATAATGCCTGGCTATGGCATGATCAGTGTTTTTGTAAGCTTAAGGCAATGGCTACGTCCTTGCTGTGAGAGCATAAGCATCTTGACACTTGGTTGGGAACCATGTAGGACAGATCGAGCAGTAGGGTGAAAGCTAAAAGCACGTTGGCTTTTAAATGTGAGAAAATGTTCTCGGCCCACATGTTGGTTTCCACACATGTGTTCTCCTTGTTCAGGGCAACATCCTGACATCAAATTCTGGAGGAAAGAGGGGTTGGGAGGAATGAGAATTGATGGTACTAAGACATGGCAAGGTGTGGAAGTTGGACTGAGAGGAAAGGGGGAACAGGCGGGGTTATAGGGGTCAGCATTTTGAGGTGGAGCCAGTCAGGGTACTGGTGCATTCACCTATTGATATGAGTCAGTTACAGTCTGTTCTGCAGGGTTACCATAACAAGAAGGGGGTTCAGAAGCTGGTGGAAGGGTTTCAAGGTGGTCTGCTGGTAAAATCTAAGGTGAGAGGTTGGGTTCATACCTGTAAGAATTTGAAGATGATTTGGGGGAAGGAAAATATACTGAAGAAACTGCTATACAACATTGGCTGTAGGTAGGTTGCTATGTCCCTTTGGAGTTCCGCAATTTAGTGAATATCAAATATCCCCATTGGGTTTGATGCATAAAAAATCACCAGGTTAATACATCATTTGTCTTTCCCAGAAGTTGATTCTGTGGATGCTTATACTGATGAGTCAGAGGTTAAGGTTTACCATTCCTCTTTGGATAAGGCAGTAAGGGCGATCATGTCATTTAAGGATCCCTGGCTGGCTATGTTGAATATTGAATCAGTGTTTATTTTATTACCAGTGAGATAACAGGACTGGCTTATTTTGAGCATGCATCTTGATGGGAAGTTTTACTTAATGAGGCTATTCTTATAGGCTGTGCAGTCATGTGCGCCACTCTTGAAAAGTTCAGCATAGCATTGCACTGGATGTGGCAGCAGAGAGCAGTTGGCACAGAGGTGGTACATTACTTGAATGATTTTTTTATTGATTGGCATATGGAAGGAAATGGTGGTTAGGGGAATAAGTTTGTTTGAGCCTGCATGTGTGGAGTTTGGGGTGCCATTTGGCTAAGGATAATGTTGAGGGACCTGCTAAGATGTTAACCTTTTTAGGTATAGAGCTGGATAAAAATCTGGAAATGTTCAAGCTGCCAGATAAGAAGATGAAAAAAGTGAGAGGTAAGGTGGATTAAATAGTGACAGGAAAAATATGAGGATTAAGGAGGTCATGGATGATTTAAGGCTCCTTAATTCTGCATGCAGAGCAGAAGGACTTAGTAGAACACTTATGAGAGTGGCAGACTATTTGTTATAGAGTGCAAAGTGGAAGCTTCATTAGGTAAGTGTCAGAAGGCAGGTCATGGAAGACATGACTATATGGCTGGGTTTCACTACCACTTTAATGGGGTGTCCTTTGACAAGATAACTGAGTTGCATTGTCAGACATTGACCTGTTTATGGATTCAGCATGACAGATTGGTATGGGAGGATATTTTAGTAGCAGGTGGTCTGCTGAAGCAAGGCCAGAGGGATGGACTGATGAGCATTGAAGAGATATCACTTTTTTGGAACTGATGCTGATTTGGGTATCGTTGGTAGTGCTGGAGGAGGACTTTGGAGCAAGCGGGTGATTTTTAATTTAGATAACCTGTCAGTAGTGCAAGTTTGACTAAGAAGACAGCAAACTTTTGTTTAAATATTAATCTTTCTTTTTCACTTAGCATATTCCTGTCCATTGCAATGTCTTCTGGTTGATAGTTTGTCCCACTTTTAACTTTGAAGGTTTTGGCAATCCTGCTCTGGATTGTGTGGGTAAAGCATGGCAAATTGGATGGTTTGGTAGTCTTGATCTGGTGCTATTAAGAAAGCATGCAGCAAGGCTTTGATGGCTTTTAAGCATTTTGCTAGCAGTTTGCAATTAATTATGGAGAGTTGGTCGGCTGATTTATTGCAGAGAACTTTAGTAGAGAGATGGAGGGATGGGGTGTCATGGCTGCCAGGATACATGTGGCATCACTGAGTGCTGTGGCAAAGTTGTCAGGTTTGCTATGTTTTAATAAAGACTGGTGGATTTCAAGGTTGTTGAAGGGTTGGGAGAAAACACATCCAAAGAAGAAGGACAAAATGTTCCAGTTTTGCTGGTAGCATTGCACAAGGAGGCATGTTCTCATTTTGATTGTGTTGTGGGCCGCACTCATAGTTTTCATGTATGTTGGAACATTCTGAGGTAGTGAATAGTTGGATTATTCGAAGTGGAAGACACCAGTATTACTTCAACAGGGGTGGTGTTGATCTGGCTAAGATGATAGAAAACTGACCGGATAGATGAGGGCAAGCAGGTGGTGTTGCCAAAGAGTGGTGTGCATTTGTTATGTCTGGTCACTTGAGCTGGACAGTGTCAAGAGGCATGTTTTAAGTAGCCAGAGGGTTTAGTGTTTCAGGATTTGAAAGGACAACTGGTGAATATTAGGAAATTTCTGACTTGGGTGAGGGTGGCTTTGAGTGTCCAAGGAGTGGCAGCAGATAATTATGCTTCTCATTTTTTCAGAATTTGAAGGCTGTCCAAGTGGCCGAGGAAGGTAGGTCCATGAAGGTGATTAAAGGAACAGGGATATGGTGCTCTAGGGAATATTTGAGTTATATTTGTGAGTTTATTTAGGGTAAGATATATTAGTTCTATTAACTGTGTGTGTTTCTTTTGCAGGAAGGAAGCTGCTAATCATGTTGGGCCACTCTTCTTTACTGAGTGGCTGTAAGAGTGGAAGTGCATCCTGGTGGTGTGAATTTAGGTCTGGACCAGGGCAATGGCAAATCCAGTGGCATGATTCACAAGGTATACAGTGGTGTCAATTATTACCAGCACTGGGGGAGGTAAGGCAGCAATTCAGGGAAGCAGTCAGGATGGTTATACACCTGGAAAGTAATGTCAATGTTAGTACACTGAAAATGACATTGCTTGCCTGTTTGTCCATGGACTTAGTTGTTGTGCAGAGTTTCTAGGAGGCTAACATTGTTTGCTGAGCCATAATTCCTGAGTTGGTCTGGAGTGTTTCTGATAAGTTTAAGGCAATGGTGATGACTACAAAGTTTCTTAACCATAGGGTGGCTAGGGTAAGTGGGGCTTTAAGCTTTCTCATACTGCAGCACTGGCATTTTATAGTTAAACCCACTAAAGAGCAGTTTAACCCACTAAAGACACTTCCCCTTGAAAAAGCTGTGCTTTACTTCAACACCACTTTCCTAACTATTCTAGATAATCATGCACCATCACGCTCCATCCGAATTAAATCTAAACCTGCCCCCTGGCTATCTAAAGATACAAGACAAAAAATGTTACTTAGACACAAAGCTTGGATAAAATGGCGAGCTAGCAAATCTAGTGTAGACCAACAGTCCTTTAGACATCTAAGAAACTGTACCAAAAAAGCTATTTTCTCTGATAAAAGAAGTTATTATAGTAATCTCCAACAAGCTAACCACAATAACCCTCAAAAATTCTGGTCAACCCTTAACAGGCTTCTACACCCTGGACAAACTACCACTCCTTCCCCTACCGGATCTGAAAAGAATTCCACCCTTGATACTGCCAACACTTTCAACTCTTTCTTTATTGATAATATTAACTCTTTGGCCTCGCACCTTTCTAGTGACAACACTAGTATCCCCGACCCCGCCTCCTCCAAACTACCAACCTTTAGGCTACAACCCATCTCCACTGCCATCATACAAAAATGTATTCACAAACTCAAACCATGCACCCCCTCTGCTGACCAACTCCCATCTGAATTCCTTCAAAAAGCAGCCTCTGAAATTGCCTATCCCATATCTATTCTCATTAATAGAACTATAAATGAAGAAACCATACCTGACATCTGGAAAATCTCACACATCATACCCTTACACAAAGGAGGTAACTCCTATGAATACTCTAATTATAGGCCCATAGCTCTCTTGTCCCCACTAGCAAAAATCATGGAAAAATGTGTCCATTATCAGTTAATGGACCACCTAATAAAAAACAACATTCTCACTCCCTGTCAACATGGCTTTAGGCATTTTCATAGCACAACCACCACTCTCCTCACCTTTACAGACCTTATTAACAAGAATCGAAATAATAACACCCTATCCTCAGCTCTCTTCATTGACCTATCTAAAGCCTTTGATATGGTCAACCACTCTATTCTCTTAAAAATTTTTGAATCTCTCTCCTTAGAATCTAAGGCTGTCCACTGGTTTTGTTCCTATCTCACAAACAGGAAACAAGCCGTTCTCTGGGATAATAAACTCTCATTCCTTCTCCCAATTTCAATTGGCGTCCCCCAAGGCTCTATTCTTGGACCACTTCTTTTCTCCCTCTTTATAAATGACTTACAAACAGCTATCCCCCAGGCTACTTGTATACAATATGCTGATGATTCCACATTAATTTGCTCTGCTAAATCCATCTCTGAACTTCAAAGTAATACTCAAGCTGTTTTCTCTAAAGTTGAAACTTGGTTCTCAAAACGCTGCCTACTCCTAAACGCTAAAAAAAACAAACTCCTACTCTTTAAGCCCACTACCAGATCCCCTACATTAGACTTTACTATCCTATCTAACAATGGAACCATTATATCACCTGACCCCAATACCAAACTGCTAGGTGTCACGATTGACAACAACCTTACCTTTGATTGTCATATCAATAATAAGATTAAATCTGTAAACAGGAAACTCGGCTCTCTCTATAGAATTAAAACTTTCTTAACCTCCCAAGCCAAAGCTACTCTTGCCCACTCTCATCTTATCTCTACTCTTCTCTACGCCTCACCAATCTATACTAACTTTAAGAAAAATAATCTCTCAAAATTATCGTCCACGTACAATAATATAGCTAGATTTGTCACTGGTAAACCCTTCAGAGCTCACCACTGTCTGAATCTGCAGCAACTTAACTGGCTTGAACTGTCAAACATGTTGCTTCATTCCCAACTGACATTTGTCCAAAGAGCATTCTACCAACCTCACAACACACCTATACTCTCCAACCTCATAACCCCCTACTCTAATCTGAATTCCCTCCGTTCATCAAGTAAGCTGCTAGTTACCTTAACCAAATCCAATAACCTAGCAGGTGATTCCCTTTTCTCGAATACCATTGGTAAACACTGGAATCAACTGCCTACTGAACTTACTTCCATTGCATCTACTGTTCTGTTTAAACAAAAACTCAGAATTTACCTTAAAAGCCACTGGATGTGTCCCTGCTCTAATCCTGACTAAAGTAATTTGCTTCATCTAATCCATCTTTCTCTCCATACTTTACTCTCCATCCTGCTTCCTCTCTTCACCTTTCTTTCTCTACCTCTTTAAACTCCTCCTCTTCATCTTTCCTCCTTATGGCTACAAATCTCTTTCAAACAAGTATTTGTCTCTTTATTTTTGCTCTCTCATTTTTCGCTGCTTCTCTCTCCTTGATCTTTAATCTCTCTTCTTGGTATTAAAACATGTTAGTATGTTCATCATGATGTTACTTATTCCCTAGAAAGTCAACTTCCTCTTCTTTTTTTGACAACTTTCTTTCATTTCTCTTGCCCTGCTCTTACTCTTACTATTCTTGTTTTAGAAATAGGTAATAATGTGTATTATGATATTTGTGCTTAAAATGCATTTCCTTTTGTTTAAATGTGGAGCTTTTCTCCCCGGGCCTCTGCTGAAAATGGAAATATATCCAGTTGGACTAGCCCGGTCAACAAATGTAAAATAAATAAATAAAATAAAATAGTTAAGGATCCAGCCTGGTACTGGTGTTATAGTGTGCATCTTAGCAATATCGGTTTAGACTTGTTTATTGTGCAGTTGTCATTATTTGTGCAAGATTTATTTGGGAGATAGTTGTTAGGTGACTGGGGGGAAGGGGCACTCTAGGAATCAGCCTGGCGGGTGGAAGGGTCCTTGTAGTTGTTCAGCAGGTAGACCCCTCCCCTTTGCATTTCAGGAGGCACTTTCATTTGTTCAGGCGAGGTATTGGCATTATGCTGCCTAGTGGAGTTAAACTGTGGGTGGTGAGCAGTGGGGCATTGCTAATAAGTTTGTGGTGAGCAGTTTAACATGCTCCCTAGTCTCTAAATATGTACAATTGAAGTTATTATTGAGGTGTTTAAGAGGAAGGTGAGCAATTTATTTTATTAACTAGTTGTCTTATGTTATGGTAAAATTTAATGTGTGTTACTTGTTAACTCACTCAGGCCTAAAATGTCTTAGGTTCATAGGTTACTACTATGCTAACTGCCATTGTGGGCCATTTTAATCCTAGTTAATTATCCCATGTGAGAATCAAACCCTACACATTGTGTTTGTAAAGGTAAACACCTTAACCATCATGCCAGCCACCCACCAAATTATTTTCATAGGTTAGTACTAGGCTACTTGCCTTTGTAGGACATTTTAAGGTTAGCCAAATTTACTATCCCAGGGGCAAGAATCTACCCCTGTACCTTCTGTCTCTAAGGTAAACACCTTAACCATTATGCCAACCCTGATCATGTGTGCATGCTGAGAATTTACACCCATACCACATTATGGCATCCAGAACTTTTTGGGTCTGGTTTCTTTAAGTAATTTACCAGATAATAGACAGTATTAGAGTGTGCAAGGAGTTATTAACAAAATGACAGGGTTGCCAACTGGCTTACTGACAGAACCCAGACTGTAAAAGTAGCCGACTCCAAATCCACCTCCAGACAAGTGAAGTACCTCAGGGTTCAGTCCTGGGAACACTCTTGTTTGGCATCTACTTCTCTGAAGTACAGGCCAACACTAAGGGACTCTGGCTAACAAAGTTTGCAGATGACTGTAAACTGGGAGCCATTATTGAATCCCCAAATGATGTGGATATTCTACAAAAGGGCCTTACAGAAACAGATGCCTGGTGCCAGAGCCATGGGCTCAAGCTTAATGCCAAGAAATGTATAGTTATCCCCTTTGGAAAAAAAACATGTACCCATGAATTACCACATAGGTGGCAGGACACTAAACATTGAAAGTGTGATGACAGACTTAGGGACACAGGTGGACAGTGGTCGCACTTTTGATAACCACAACCCCATAACAGTCAGGAAATCCTTCTATGTGGCACACCTCATCACTAAGGGCTTTTCATCCAGAAAAAAGGAGGTCATTGTCCCACTGTACTCATCCCTCATTAGACCCATTATAGAGTATAATGCCCCATTTGGTATGTACCTCACAAGACATCTGCAACAGCTGGAAAGGCCACAGAAATACTTCACTAAAAGAATCACAGGTCTAAAGCAGATGCCATATGCTGACCGTCTAGAAAAACTCCAGCTATACTCTGTGGCATATCGTCTACTCAGAGGCGATCTCTGCTTAACATACAAGGCCATGTCAAACCCTGCGCTGTTGGACATGCTCCACTTAAAGAAACCCCAATCCCTCGGAGCCACATGCTCCAGGGATCTAAACCTTGTCATCACAATGAACAAAACATGCTGGAGGGATAGGTTCCTGACCCAGAGACTCCCCATACTCTGGAATAGACTGCCCATACATGTCAAGCAGAGCGCCTCATTGGTCCTCTTCAAAAGGAACCTTGATGATTGGATGGGAGATAGGAAATTCACCCCGGGGATCATGTCAGTCGCCCTGCTAGACAGGGGTCCAGAGAAGTAAATATTTTGGGAAGAAATATCCAGGGAATTGTTATGGCTAGGCTTGCATAGGCCCTAGGGCTGATAACCTAGTACCAACCTATGAACCTATGTTAGTCTAGGATGTCTTGCAATGGATAAATTAATCTTTGCTTCCACAAATTGTTGGGGGAGCACTCAACAAATTAGAAATCTTCCCCATACCCAAAACATCAAAACAGCATTACAAGAAACTGTACTAAAATCTAGAATCTGTGCATGACAAAGCCTTAACTAACTCAACGTCTGCCTCTAGCTCTACCCAGTCTTGCTCTCTCTTTTCTGTCTACTGTCTACTCCTTTCTACCTACTTAACTCTTCTAATTACCAATTTTACTCCACTGCTTCCTAACCTGCACTTCTCTCACATCTGATCTTTACCTGCAATTTCTTTTTTGTAAACACCATTAATTGCTACTGGCATTCTCTTTTCTGCTGACTGATGTGCCACCATATTGTACTAGGTATGTCATATGTCTCTTGTCACATACTTAATCAGACTTTAAATATCTCATTTATATAATTAACCTCTAGATGTTGTTGCTTTCCTCTGATTGTAATTGTTTACATTATGCCCCCACTGAAAATGAGCTATTGCTCAGTTGGACATACCCAGTTAACAAATGTCAACATCAAAATAAACAAATAAACAACTTACTATTCACATTTTGAATTTATGTTCATATTTTCCTAACTGAGAGACTTAGTTATTGAGGTGTATGGAGTGAAACTCAAAGTAGCATAGCTAGAGTGTGGCAGGAGTAGCAGCAATCCCGGCCATAAAGTGTTGGGTGCGATCAGCCAATCCCGATCACTCTTTAATGTAATACTGTTTTTTAAAAGCTGGTATTGCCTTTGTGGTCAAACCTGAGTGCTGTAGCATTTATTTCATGTGTGGTCTAAACTGTGTCAGTTGATTGCTGCATTGCAGAAAATGTTTGCCACGGCTGAAAAGTAAAAAAGAAAATCTTTTTTTTAATTAAAACCTGAGTGCTGTAGTGCTCCATGCAGGCAGGGTATACAGTGTAGCAACTGTTTACTGCATTTGTAGCAAATAGTTTACAACAGTTTAAATTTGTTTTTTAAATTAAAACGTAAGCACTGAAGCACTCTATGCTGGCAAGTGCAAACTGCTGCAACTGTTTGCTACAATTTAAAAGAAGATTTTTTTTTTAATAAAATATGTTAAAGGAGGGTTGCGGGCAGGGTACAGAAACATGAGCTGAATGGCTGGGGCAGGATGGAGGGGGTATGTATTATACATCTGGCCACCTGGCTGGTCTGCCATTAGAATGAACGGCCATTATTTATTTATTTATTTTTTGCTGGGGGTGCAGCTGTCTATAATTCTAACTGTAATAAGCCGATCACTTATGGCTTATTACAAAGAAGTGCTTTTTTTTTTTTTGCTCTTAACTTGAAGAGCTGAGTAGGTGGGGCACGGGTTCATAGGACCAGCCCAGGCTGCTACTTGAAACAGCTGGAAACTCCAATATGGGAGGCAAGACAATTCACTGCCAATGCTGGTATATATCATACTATGTGGAAAATATTGCTTGTTGTTTGCTAGTACTTATGAAAATAAGCAGTATTTCCATGTGTATTAATACTTCAAAAACTGAGTGACTTACAAACTGTTGTATGATTTAAAAAAAAACCTTAGATGTTATTGAATAAAATCATCTTTAATATTTTCACTACAAGTTGCACATCTTGAGAGATATCCAGTATTAGTTGTTTTGCAAGTTATACATTTAAGCATACATTTTCATATTTTTATAAATATTTCAATAAACATGCACTTATAGAGGAATTTCTTATGTTCTAAAAATATATCCCTTGGTTCTACAGTTTAAGATATGAAAAATTGTTTGTGAAAGATTGCAAAAATATAATCTTGGATTTGCATGCTTTGCAATATATTACAATACTTTTTGAAAAGACTATGAATGCACTAACTAGAATATCTCTTCATAGGTTCATAGGGTCATAGGTAGGTACTAGGCTATCGGCCCTGGGGCCTATACAAGCCCAGTTAAAAAGGTACCCTGGCTTTTGCCACCCAAGAAAATGATTTTCCTGTGCCACTGTCGAGCAGAGCCACAGAGGTGATCCCTGGGGTGAATTTCCCATTTCCCATCCAATCAAGATTTTTCTTGAAGAGTGCTAATGAGGAGCTTTGTTTGATATAGATAGGTAGTTTATTTCAGAGTATGGGAAGTCTCTGGGACAGGAATCTATCCCTCCGGCATGTTCTGTTTATTGTGGTAACAAGGTTTAGGTCCCTAGAGCGTGTAGCTCGGAGGGATTGGGATTTCTTTAAGTGGAGTATGTCCAACAGCTCTGGCTTTGACATAGCTTTGTATGTTAGGCAGAGATCACCTCTGAGTAGGCAATATGCGACGGAGTAAAGCTGGAGTTTTTTGAGACGGTCTGCATAGGGCATCTGTTTGAGGCCGGTAATCCTCTTTGTGAGGTATTTTTGCGGCCTTTCCAGTTGTTGCAGATGTCTTGTGAGGTACATACCAAAAGGGGCATTGTACTCTATAATGGGTCTAATGAGTGATGAGTAGAGGGGAACAATGACCTCTTTTTTTCTGGATGAGAAACCTTTTGTGATGAGGTGTGCCACGTAGAAGGATTTCCTGACTACTGTGGCAATGTGATTATCAAAGGAGAGACTACTGTCCACCTGAGTCCCAAGGTCTCTTATCACACTTTCGGTGTTAAGTATACTACCGCCTATGTTGTAGTTCATGGGTACAGAGTTTTTACCAAAGGGGATGACAATGCACTTTTTAGCATTGAGCTTGAGGTCATGACTTTGACACCAGGCATCTGTCTCAGTGAGGCCCTTTTGTAGGATGTCCAGATTGTTAGGAGTTTTGATTATGGCTCCTAATTTGCAGTCATCTGCAAACTTCATTAGCCAAAGACCTTCTGTGTTAGTCTGTACTTCAGATAAGTAGATATCTAACAGGAGAGGACCCAGGACTGAACCCTGTGGTACTCCACTTGGCAGTGGTCTGAAGTCGGATTTGGAGTCTGCTACTTTCACAGTGTGGGTTCTGTCAGTGAGCCAGTTAGCAACCCATCTTGTGACATAGAGATTTATACCTAGTTTAGTGAGTTTATTTATAATTCCAGAGTGGGGAATGGTGTCAAAAGCCTTGGCAAGATCTAGATAGGCTGTGTGAACCACCTTACCTTTGTCTATGGCTTTGGTGACTGCTTAAAAGAAGTCTATCAGGTTTAGGAGATATGATCTGCCTTTTACAAACCCGAACTGGGAGGGATCCAGAATTTGGAGATTACCAATGTCTTTGTTTATAAGTTCCATGATGATACGTTCCATGGTCTTGCAGACCAGGCTTGTCAGGCTAATGGGGTGGTAGTTCCCGGGGTCCGTGGTGGCTCCCCCCTTGTGGAGTGGGATAACCGTTGCTGTGCACCATTCAGCAGGCACAAAGCCTGAGGTGAGGCTATGATTGAACATGGTACTTAGGTGGGGTGCCAGTTCGTTCTGTAGTTCATGTAGAATGCAGCCTGGGATGTTGTCTGGTCCCATGGATGCTGTGTTCTTGGCTTTGGAGAGTGTGGTTTTTACCTGTGCAGCCGTGATTACAGGAACTTTGCATTCTTCTGGTATAGAGATGGGCTCTTTAGGGGGTGAGAGCAGGGTAAAGTTAGCACTGAACCTATCTGCCAGGATGTTGGCAGTATCATTTGGGTCTGTATATTTAGTGCCATTGTGCTGTAACTCAGAGCAGATCTGAGTGTTGCCATTGAGATTCTTGACATAGCTATAGAATGCTTTGTGGTTGTCTTTAGAATCGGTGGCGATTTTGTTTTCATAACTAGCTTTGGAGGATTTTATCAGGGATCACAGCTTCTTACTGAGGCTGACCAGGGAGCTTCTCCACTCGTGGGATTTTACTCTCTTTTGCAAGAGTTTCTTCCTTCTGTTGTACAGTTTGTTTATGGCAGGGGACCACCAGATTGGCTTCCTTTTTTTGGAGGATAGCATCTTGGTTCTGTTTGGGATAGCACAATCCATGCACTCATGTAAGTGCTTATAAAGTGCAATTATGTAGGATTTAGCAGTCATAACTATATTGTCCATCTGCATGGGTGTCATGAAGTTCACCACTTCTGTCTTAAGAAGCATGAAGTTGGCTTTGGAGAAATTTTTTACCATGGTTTCCTTAATGGGGGGTGGAGGCAGGATGTGGATATCTAGGGTAATTAGCTTATGGTCGGATCGGACCAATGAGGCATTGACTTCAGGTGTGGAACACCAGTCACTCATATTGGTAATGACTAGATCTAGGATATTGTTGCCCCTGGTGGGGGTGTGGATAAGTTGATCCAGGGCATTAGAGTTTATGGATTGCAGAAAGCGTTGAGCGAAGGAGTTGGTACATGAGTAGTTTTCCCAGTTAATGATGGGGTAGTTGAAATCACCCGTTATTAGGGTGTTTGGTTGTACCCTAATATTTTCCAGTACATCAAGAAAAGAGGAGTGGGAATCCTGGGGCATGGTGGGTGATCTGTAGCAAGCTACAATTTGGATTGCAGTTTTGCCCAGAGTTAGTTGCACTTGGATAACCTCGGCTGCATTATGCTGAGCAACTAGCCTGGAAGTGTGGATATCCTTACTGATGACATTGCTACTTGTACAATTTGAGTGGCTTTTATTGTTCACAAAATATTTATATTTGTTTATCTTATGCTTTTTAAGTTTATTTTTCAGAAAATGCTCTGGAATGCAAGATGTGTTGGTTGCTAAAGTTGTGACATTCCGCACTGCATAGGTGTTAAAGCATTAAGATGAATGATCTTGATGTATTGATATATTGTAATATATGTTAGTTGCTAGAGGTGTGACATTCCACACTGCATAGGTGTTAATGCGTTAAGATCACTGCAGTGGCTCTGCTGGACAGTGGCGCAGGGAACAAATGGCTCTGCTGGACAGAGGCACAGGGAACTAATCTAAGAGGGTGACGAAAGCCAACACATTCTGGCTAGGCTTATAAATACCCTTGGGCAGATAGCCTAGTACTTATCTATGAATCTATGAGCCTAAGATGATTGATCTTGATGTATTGATATATTGTAATATATGTTAGTTGCTAGAGGTGTGACATTCCACACTGCATAGGTGTTAATGCGTTAAGATGATTAATCTTGATGTATTAATATATTGTAATATATGTTATTTGCTAGAGGTGTGACATTCAACACTGCATAGGTGTTAATGCGTTAAGATGTTTGATCTAGATGTATTGATATATTGTAATATATGTTAGTTGCTGGAGTGGTGACATTCCACACTGCATAGGTGTTAATGCATTAACATGATTGATCTTGCTGTATTGATATATTGCAATATATGTTAGTTGCTAGAGGTGTGACATTCCACACTGCATAGGTGTTAATGCGTTAAGATGATTAATCTTGATGTATTAATATATTGTAATATATGTTATTTGCTAGAGGTGTGACATTCAACACTGCATAGGTGTTAATGCGTTAAGATGTTTGATCTAGATGTATTGATATATTGTAATATATGTTAGTTGCTGGAGTGGTGACATTCCACACTGCATAGGTGTTAATGCATTAACATGATTGATCTTGCTGTATTGATATATTGCAATATATGTTAGTTGCTAGAGGTGTGACATTCCACACTGCATAGGTGTTAATGTGTGACAGGAGTCCCCATGGTCTATGATGTTTGCAGATGACATTGTGATCTGTAGTGAGAGCAGGGAACAAGTGGAGGAGACCCTGGAGAGGTGGAGATATGCTGTAGAGAGAGAAGAGGAATAAAGGTCAGCAGGACTAAGACAGAATATATGTGTGTGAATGAGAGGGAGGATAGAGGAATGGTGAGGATGCAGGGAGTAGAGGTGGTGAAAGTGGATGAGCTTAAATATGTGGGATCAACAGTTCAGAGTAATGGTGAGTGTGGAAGAGAGGTGAAGAAGAGAATACAGGCAGGATGGAGTGGGTGGAGAAGAGTGTCAGGAGTGATTTGTGACAAACGAGTACCAATAAAAGTGAAAGGGAAGGTCTACAAGAGGGTAGTGCAACCAGCTATGTTATATGGATTGGAGACAGTGGCATTGACAAAAAGGCAGGAGTCAGAGGTGGACGTGGCAGAGTTAAAGATGTTAAGATTTGCATTGGGTGTGATGAGGGTGGACAGGATTAGGAATAAGTATATTAGAGGGTCAGCCCAGGTTGGAAGATTTGGAGACAAAGCCAGAGAGGAAAGATTACATTGGTTTGGACATGTGCTGAGGAGGGATGCAGAGTATATTGGGAAAAAGATGCTAAGGATGAAGCTGCCAGGTAACAGGAAAAGAGGAAGGCCTAAGATAAGGTTTATGGGTGAGAGAGGTGGTTGGTGTGACAAAGCAAGATCCAGAAGATAGGAAGAAATGGAAACAGATTATCCGCTGTGGGGACCCCTAACGGGAGCAGCCGAAAGAAGAAGAAGAAGATAGGTGTTAATGCATTAAGATGATTGATCATGATGTATTGATCTGTTGGAATAAAACTGGTCACAGTCATAAGTTGTTAATTGCTGAAGGTGGGGATATCCCAGTGGCTATGAACACACATACTTTTCCTATTGCTGTGTTTCATAATTTTACATTCTTAGTTAAAGGCAAAAGACCTTCACCCTTTTCCAAGTTAAGTTCTGTGAACAGATAAGTAAAATTATATTTTTAAAGTTGCAAATCTGGCATATAAAATTTACTCACTAACAAATATGTCAACTTATTTTGGTTTGTTACTTATCTTTGTGCCTGGTGTAATGCTTTGTTTACATGCCACTTGCACAAGTGTAATCCTGATCACACATTTGTGGCCATTGTTTGCCTTAAACTCATTTAATTACCTTGCTTGCTCAATCTTTCTTTTCCCCTTTATTAGTTATCCTTCACATACTATCAGTCACCAGATAAATAATAATATCAAGCACCCCCCACTGCTAATATATATGCTGGTAGCTTAAAAATAAAGATATTCTCAAAAATTATTCAGCTGGCATTCCGCACTTACACTCTTTTTTCAGTCATTCCAACTTTCTCTTTTTCCATCACTTCCACTCTCTCCCTGCCATGCCCACTCTCTCTCTCGCTCTCCCCATCACTCCCACTCTCTCTCTCCCCATCACTCCCACTCTCTTTCTCCCCATCACTCCCACTCTCTCTCTCCCCATCACTCCCACTCTCTTTCTCCCCATCACTCCCACTCTCTCTCTCCCCATCACTCCCACTCTCTTTCTCCCCATCACCCCCACTCTCTCTCTCCCCATCACTTCCACTCTCTCCCTGCCCTGCCCACTCTCTCTCTCTCCCCATCACTCCCACTCTCTCTCTCTCCCTATCACTCCCACTCTCTCTCTCCCCATCACTCCCACTCTCTTTCTCCCCATCACTCCCACTCTCTCTCCCCATCACTCCCACTCTCTTTCTCCCCATCACTCCCACTCTCTCTCTCCCCATCACTCCCACTCTCTTTCTCCCCATCACCCCCACTCTCTCTCTCCCCATCACTTCCACTCTCTCCCTGCCATGCCCACTCTCTCTCTCTCCCTATCACTCCCACTCTCTCTCTCCCCATCACTCCCACTCTCTTTCTCCCCATCACTCCCACTCTCTCTCTCTCCCCATCACTCCCACTCTCTCTCTCCCTATCACTCCCACTCTCTCTCTCCCTATCACTCCCACTCTCTCTCTCCCCATCACTCCCACTCTCGCTCTCCCCATCACTCCCACTCTCTCTCTCCCTATCACTCCCACTCTCTCTCTCCCCATCACTCCCACTCTCTCTCTCTCCCCATCACTCCCACTCTCTCTCTCCCTAACACTCCCACTCACTTTCCACACTCACTTTATCAAATCCTCATCAACAACTCTGATCACTTGATAATAGAGAAAGTATTTTCCAGGTCTCCTAGACCAAATGCAATACATATGTCTCTATGGCCCTAGCCAGGGCAGATAGCTTGGTTAACCAGGAAACACTGAAAAAAAAAACTTTCTAAAACTAAGGTTCTCAGCCTGCCCTTTCTTAGCAGAAAGTATGCAATAGTTTCAAAGTAAAAGTATTAACTTTACTAAATTTGTTCAGTTTAACTTTGGCAATAATGATTGATGACCTACTTGTACATTTTAACTAGAAACCAGTGGAGCATCTGGGAGAGATAGTCTAGGGGTGGCAAAGGAATGGACTCTGACTGCAGTTCCAGAGAAGCCATGTTTAAGTAGGGAACCCTAACTATGGCTGGAGGAAGAAATTAACACTTGACATTAATTTACCATTTCTGGGGTAGGGATGCAAGAATGCTGGAGGAGCTGTGATGCAGAAATTACAGAGGGTGCACATCATGGTGCACATCATGGTGCACATCGTGGTGCACATCATGGTGCACATCATGGTGCACATCGTGGTGCACATCATGGTGCACATAGTATATCGGGTGCACAGAGGCAATGAACATAGTATTTGGTATACATAGCAGCAATGCACATAGTATACCTGGGACATTGCGGTGATGCACATAGCATACCAGGGGGCACAGTGGTGATTCACACAGTATACCGGGGGGGCACAGTGGTGGTAGACATAGTATACCTGGCAGCAGAGCAGTGATGCACACAGTGTACTGGAGGGGGGTCACCGTAGTGATGCACACACTATTCTGGGGACACAGTGGTGATGCACACAGCATATTGAGGGTCAGGGTGATGATGCAAATGGTATACTGAGGGGCACAGTGGTGATGCATATGGTATATGGAGGGACAGAACAGTGAAGTATATGTAAACTGAGGGGTACAGTGGCAATGCATATGGTATATGGAGGGGCAGAACAGTGAAGCATATGTACACTGAGGGGTACAGTGGTAATGCATATGGCATAACATGGGGAAAAGCAGTGATGCATATAAATTGAAACTTCAACAAGGCATCTTTATTCCTCCCACAGGGAGGGCATCAGACAGAGTCTCCTAGATCTGTTAGCTAATATGATTTTATCTGGACTAATCCTTTGTACTCTGTTACTTGCTAGTTCTGTCACCCTCTGGTTCAGAGGTGGGATACCAGACTTGACACAATAATTCTGGATTACCTCTATTTTCCATTACTCATTCAGGAGAGTCCTCATTTTCCAGTGAAAATTCATCCCTCAGTATCATGTTAAATATAAGTAACAAGAGTAGAAAGAGCCAAATGGTGCAACACCATCAGTCAAGTAGCTATAGGAATGTTTTATGTAATCTGATGTAAACCACTATCCACAGTTCTACTGCTTTCTCCACCTTAGGTATGGTTCACAGTACCACCTTTATGTAATCTGATGTAAACCTAATATCCACAGTTCTACTGCTTTCTCCACCTTAGGTATGGTACACAGTGCCACCTTTATGTAATCCGATGTAAACCTAATATCCATAGTTCTATTCCTTTCTCCACCTTAGGTATGGTACACAGTACCACCCTGAAGATGCTTACATGGTTCTGAGCATGCACTGAATCTAGTTACAGTGTACAAGCACTGCTTGGACAGCTACTGTATACAGTGAGGTCTTACAACATGCACTTCCCCAGCCTACCACTAGAAGTCAGTGTAACTGTCGACTGAGTCCGTTCAGAGGTTTTTTTTTCACAAAACCCTTATTAGTAACTTGCATATGTAATACTGAACATGAGCAGACTGTCACCTCAGAGGGTTTCCCTCCAAATCCGTTTTTATTAGTAACTTACATATATAATATTGAACATGTATAAAGAAGAAAGAAAAGGAAATAAACATTATTAAATACAAAACTATTTACACTATTTGCATAAAATTATCTACTTTAAAACAATCCCAGTATACATTATAATAGCCCACAGCAAAATCTTGTAGCAATCTCAGAGTGAACAGTTTGTAGATATGACTTCATGATTTGATGAAGATGAAAAAATAGAGAGGAAAGACATAAGGGAAAAGAAAACATCTGCAGAAAACTGGTACATAAAGTTGGTTGTTTAAAGCTAGTTCTTGTTCTTTGGAGATTTTATGTGTTTACATTTTTGTTTAGGAATAACTTTAAAAGCATTATAGTGTCTACTAGCAGTTAACTCTGCAAATTATGTCCAGCTGAAAGACGATAATGTACACAATTCTTTGGTTATATAAAATGTAATCATAAGAATAATAATCATTCTCAGATGTAATGTTTTGATTTTTTTGGGGGTAGGGTAGACATTGAAGAGCAAATTGCTAGGAAATATGTTTAAGGTCTTGGAAGTGAAGTCTAATCTTCTGCTGGGTGACAGTCCATATTTTTTTGTATATCTCCAATTCCAAAATATGTGTAAAGTATCAAAATTTGGTAGACCAGATGGTATACAGTTGTTTGAATATTACTAATTGCATAGCTGTTTTTAGCTGGAGTAAGGTAAGCATTATTCATTCTAATAAATTGGGTATAATGGAATTTATTTAAAGGGATACATTTAATGTCGATTGTGTTTTTAATCAAATTGTTTAAGAAATAGGTTACATTTTTTTGCCAGTAATTATCAAACAAATACACAACTGAGCTGTTCAAGAGAATGTTAGGTTTATTGTGAATAGGTTGGAAAATGCTATCAATCTTAACCATGTCTAGGAGTTTCAGCAGACTCTGGAAATATTTTAGCAGCTGCGGTGGTGCAGTGGTAGCATTGTTGCCTCACAGCAAGCGGTTCTCCTGTTCGATTCTCGGCTGGAGTGCCTTCTGTGTGGAGTCTGCATGTCCTCTCCGTGGTTGAGTGGCGTTCGAAAGACATGCGTGAATGGGCATGCCTTCATTGAAGGTTGGGCATCGGGCTGGCAACTTAGCACCATAAAAATCTACTGCCAATCATTAGCCAACCGGAGTTCTGCTGTGGCGACCCCTAACCGGGAAAAGCTGAAAAGACAAAAAAATATTTTATAATTTTGCATTTTTTCAAAGAAACAGGTAGATATGATACTGAACACCAGGGGCTATGAGTTTGTAAATTTCCTAATAATGTAAAGGAATGTAATGGGTTTCATAAGGAGCTTTTGAGGATTTCTGATGTCTGTGAATTTGATATAATGATAGCAATAACGAATCAAAAATGAAATAGATACGCCAACCATTTTGGTATACGTTGAAGGTATTAACAATTGTTAATGTTTACAGTACAGCATGAAAAAGAGAAATAGTTTAGTATTAATAGTAATGTGGATGAGAGATGTCATTTTTGATGAATAGAAAATATAAAAAATTTGAAAGAGATTTGGAAGAATATAGGGAAAACAAGAGTTAGCCTAGGCCATGAGGGCCCTATAAGGATTGGAATAGTGAATATTATTTTGGGGAGTATTCAGCGGAATAATGATAAAGAGGTTGGTGGTTAGACAATACTTACCATAATAGTTGTGATTATCAGCAGGGTCTTGATGTAAATGACCCCTTACAATTTCCCCTCTCCGCAGGTCAGAGAGGTTGAAAAGCAAGACTGTGCAATATTACAGGGGGAAACAAATGGAGAGGGGGAGATTTTGAACTGTATTGATATTCACAATGACGCAATTATTAGGGATGGTTTTAAGTTTACTTTATTTAATTACATTTTTAATTACAGCGCTACTAATATTAAGCCGGTACATGTTAAGTTACTTTCTAAAGGTTTTAAATATATTCCCAGGATTAAGAGTGATATTCATAAGGTAATTATAGATCTCAAGTTATTTTTAAGGAAGAAAAATTTGGAATTAATTTTTCCTGAAAAGTCTTCTAATAATGATGAGCCTAGTAGGTCAAGAAATAAAGTCCATATATATCCCCCTTTGCACCCTCAGTTAAAAAAACATTGAAGTATTAGTTATGGAAAACTGAGGGAAAGCATTAAGGCCAATGAATTTGTGTTTAATTTGACCAAGGAAGAAAGGGATATGTTAAGTGATTTGAGATGCAATAGGAATATCAGGATAATGAAGCCTGATAAGGGAGGTGGGACTGTTATTATGGGTAAAATTGAGTATGAACTCAGGGTGATGGAAATTGTGGGAGATGAGAGTAAATATACTAGGCTGTTCAAGAATGAGATTAATTTGGCCTATAAAAAGATTGATTTGAAAATTAAAGGTTTGATGCTTAAAGGAACAGTTGATTTGGACACATACAACTTTTTAAGTATGAATAAGCCCAAGATACATCCATCTATGGCATACTGAAAGTACATAAAATATGGATAACCCCCCTCTGCATCCTATTGTTTCAGCTGGTGGTTTAAAGACTTGTCACCTCGCTATTTTTTTTTTTATTTTAAATTTTAAAAAAGTATGGACTGGGGGCTTTAGTATTCTTAAAGAGTCATGGGATTTTTTTAACAATAGTAAAACCTGGGTTGTTTCTGAAGGCATTATGTTTGTTATATATTGTTATTTTGTTACGATAGATGTAATAGAATTAGTTTCCATTATCCCACATAATGTTGGTATGGAGTGGTTTGAGGAGGCACTCACTAAGAAAGGTACCTTTAACATGATGACTTTCTTACCTGTATTGAACTTATAGAAATGGTACTGAGGGATAACTTTTTCTACTTTGAGGGGGAATTCTTTTAACAGATTAGTGGGGTTGCCATGGGTATTTGTTATGCCCCTGCTTATGCTAACATTATTCTCTCTATATGAAAGGAGAAGTATATATTTAATTCCCCTTTTGTAAAGAGTACAAATTGTATAAACGATAATTGGACAATATTTGTATTTTTTGGTGTGACACCAAAGATAGATTGATGGAATTTATTTCATATGTCAGTAATACGACAGAATATTTAAAATTTACTTATGATATAAATTATGATAGAATGAACTTTTTAGATGTCACTATTCCTAAGTTGTGGGAGATTCAGGGATTTATGTTTACTATATAACATAAAGAGACAGTTTCTAACTGTTATCTATTTTACACTAGTTCCCATCCCTTTTCACAAAAGAGAAGTATTCTTAATGGAGAATTTGCTAGAGTTAGCAGAATGGCATCTGATGAGTAGGATTTTCTAGAGGAATGTAAGTTGTTAAAGGATATGTTTTTGGAAAGAGGATAATCCCTCAGATTGATAAAAACTATATATGCAGAAGTAGTGGCAGGTAGGACCAGTAGATTTGCACCAGTTTTGGGGAAGGAAGATATGGGTTCATAGGTATGTACTAGGCTAATGGCCCTGAGAGCCTTTACACAGCGTATGTGGAAAGACTTAGCAATGGATTAATTAATACAGTAGTATATAGAAAATACTGCTATAGAAACACCTTGCTACATAGAAGCAGTATGCACCCCCCAGTATATTTTCAGGAATGTAGCTAGAGGACAAGGGATGAGAGTGTCCAGGTTGAATGCCTTGGACGAAGGATTCTATCAAGACTTGGAAAGTCTAAAAGGTAGGTTAGCTGACAGAGGCTATGGCCAACCTGAAATAGAAGAAAAGCTCCAAGGACTTAGTAACCTTAGACAACATAGGGCAAGGCCATATTATTCACCTACAATTGATGTAGATAACCATCCAATGAGAGTACCCCCCCCCCCCGAATAGCTTGAAGGTACCAATGTTCTTTACTACAGATGTTAGACTCATCACAGACATTATTAGGAAGAACTGGCGAGTATTGACTACAGATCCAGATGTGAGGAGGGTGGTGGGGAATCACCCTACCTTCTTGTTCAAGAACAAACATAACTTGAAAAGGCTATTATGTTACCCATGGGATAGTGGTAGATATACTGATGGTATATCTGGTACCCATCCCTGTGGTAGTTGCAATTTTTGTAGTTACCTTGAGACAACAAGATCTATTGTACACCCAGACACAGGCAACGTTTTATGTTTGAGATCAGTGCCAACTGTAAGACACCACATGTGGTCTATCTTACTATTTGTGTGACATGTAGGTCTTTTTATGTTGGCAAGACGGATCAATTGTTTCGAGATAGAGTGAGGGAACACATATACAGTATCAGAGTCAGGTCTTTGACCAATGCCCTATCCAAGCATGTTATAACACAAGGGGACAACCATTCTTTTAAATTTATGGTAATAGATGAGGTAACAGGTTTACTATCAAAAGACTGAAAGTCATATGGTCTAAAGTTCATATGGTCGACACATGAATATTAAGTAGTTCATTTGGTTGACATTCTGTTGACATTATGTTGACAACAGGCAAGGAGTTCCCTTGTCAGCACTGTTGTGCAACCTCAGAGTTGTAATATATAAGTAGCAGGGGGTATGGGGGGTGCAGGGGGGTGCAGCCCCCCTGCATAAACACTAGTGTTATTTGCATGTATTTGTTAACCATTTGAACGTTGACGTTATGAATTCGATATTATGAACTTTAGATGTAATGATTTAGACCAAATGAACGTCAATCATATGACTTTCAATCTTTTGATAGTAAACCGAGGTAACACCTACCATACATTTGGGTGACATTAGGAATATGACAGAAAATAGGGAGGTTAAATGAATACTAAGGCTTAGAGACAATAGAGGGAAGGGCTTAAAGAGAGGGCTTCTATTATACTTATTCTTATTTTTTATATACTTACATATATATTATTTCCATATATACAATATCTGTCGTTGGTGTATTTTATTTTCCCTATGAATTGTGATGGAACGTCAGTATTTTAGTACCTTATATACTTTATATATTTTAGATCCCTTTATACAATGTATATGCTATTTTTTGAAACGTTATGGCTTGTATATGGGTACCATTGATTTAAATGCTTTTATGTGTGTGAAGGCTGCCAGCCTAGCTAGATAGAATTTTATAGATAATTCTGTCATCTGTAAATATTAATGTAAACCACAGGCATGTTGTCTTAAATGGTAAAAATAGTGCTACATGTGCAATTGAAAATAATGTAACAACAGTGCACTCTACTAACCAAGTAGAGCATGTTGTGACCCTTTGATGTAAACAAGGCTCCGGCCCGTCTAGATGAAGACATTCTTTCTATTTTAACCAAAGAGTTAAATTGCTAGATTTAAAAATGCAAATACGTCCTGACCAGCTGCAAGATAACAAAAGGAGATGTTAAGAATATAAATGTAGTTTCTGTTAGCCTGGGAACCCAGGGAAGTGTGAAGAATGATGTAATGTGAAAGTACAGTTTTGTACCTACCATAAATGTAGATGTTCGAGTGCGCATACAGCTGCAGTCATCACACTTGGGTTATCTGCTGTCAGGCAGGTCCTCGGTCGGCCGAATTCCAAAGTCTAGGTCCGGCATCGGTTGTCATCGCTTCTTCCCTGACGTCAGTGCGACAGGGGTATAAAAGAGGCAGCCAACGCCATTTTCTTCAGTTTTTCTTGCCCCAGATGTCAGGTGCCCCCCAGAAAGGAAGGCAATACATGATGTTATGCAAACATACATAAGTAGATAAATCAAAACAGTAGTTGCAAGCAAATACACCATATAGGAATACCCCAAATAGGTTGTATGTTAAAGGTGTTTGTCATAAGCTCTATCCTAAGAGGGGATGGAAGGAGGGTAACCTGGACTGCAGCTGTATGCGCACTCGAACATCTACATTTATGGTAGGTACAAAACTGTACTATGTTCTTCGTGCATACAGCTGCAGTCATCACACTTGGGTAGAATCCCAAAGCTAAGTAAGGGTGGCTGGTACTAAGCAGAATTAGGAGGGGCTAGAATGCCCTGCAGGACTGCTGTGGTAAAGCCCGCTCTAGATTTTGAGTATAGTGGAAGGTGGTATTGTTTGGTGAAAGTGTGCACTGAACTCCAAGTAGCTGCTTCCAGAATGTCCTTGGTAGGGATCCCCCTGAGGAAAGCTGCTGAGGTAGCTGTAGCCCTGGTGGAGTGGGATCTGATGTATACAGGCACTGATTTTCCATGAAATGAATAACAAAAGCGTATGCAGTGGGCTATCCATTTTGAAATAGTCTGTTTGGAAATAGCCTTTCCTTGAGCACCTGTAGCATAGGACACAAAGACCTGCTCAGATTTCCTGAATGACTTTGTTCTGTCCAAGTAATAACAAAGTTGCCTGTGAATGTCCAAGGAGTGGAGTAGACTCTCCCCGTTGTTCTGGGGATTTGGATAAAAGGTAGGTAAATGAATAGTCTGATTCAAAGCCACACTGGATACTACCTTTGGCATGAAGGTAGGGTTGGTTCGTAAGGAAACCCTATCCTGGTGGAAAATGATGAATGGTTGCACAGCCATGAGGGCCTGTAACTCTGAAACCCTGCGTGCTGAGGTAATAGCCAGAAGCAAAGCTGTTTTCCACGACAAGTATTGTAACTCTGCTGAAGAGGCTGGCTCAAAAGGAGGCAGTGTCAGTTTCTCCAATACGAAGTTGAGGTCCCAAGCTGGAGCTGGTGGTTTCTGTGGGGGTTTTATATTTTTTGCCCCTCTGAGGAACTGCCTTAATAGAGGATGTGAGAATAAAGGAGGATCTGTATTGTATTGTGCTGAAATTGCTGAAGCGTGGATCTTGATGGAAGAGAAGGAAAGGCCACTGTTTAACATCTCAGCTAGGTACTGTAAAATCTGAGGTATATTTATTACCCAAGGATTCTGGCCCTTTGCTTGATTCCAGGAGCAAAATCGTTTCCATTTGGCGGAGTAGGTTTTTCTAGTAGAGGGTCTCATGGCCTCCAAGATGACATCCTGTACCTCCTTGGAGAGGAGAGCCTGTTGGCAAATTAAGGTATTTTCCATGCAGCTAAATTTAGAATTCTGAGCTGGCTGTGAAGGATCTTGTAGTTGTGCTGTGACAACAGAAGAAGAACTTGAGGTAGGATCCATGGTGGTGAGTGTGACAGGTTCTTTAGGAGAGGATACCAGTGCTGTCGTGTCCAGTCTGGAGCAATGAGAGTCATTTTTGGCCTCTCTGCTCTGGTTTTTAATAGGACTTTGGTTAGTAGAGGTAGAGGTGGGAAGGCGTAGACTGTCAATGCTGTCCAACTAAAAGATAGTGTGTCCACTTTCCAGGCCTGCGGATGATAGGTCCTTGAGCAGAATTTTTCCAACTGGTAATTGCTGTGGGAGGCAAATAGATCTATGTCTGGCTGTCCCCATGCTTGAGTTATCTTTGAGAAGACTTGGGGATGCAACTTCCATTCGTGAGGGTCTGTCATATTTCTGCTTAAGTTGTTTGCCAGAGTGTTTTCCTTCCCTGGCAGGAATTGTGCCTGTAGTTGAACTTGTAATTCCAATGCTGTGTTCCACAGGGTCATAGCTTGCCTGCATAGGGGGTATGAATGCATCCCTCCCTGTTTGTTTATGTACCACATGACTGTGGTGTTGTCTGTCCTTATCAATAGCTGGCCCGGTTGCAGTAGGTCCTTGAAATTCATAAGAGCATTTTGCACAGCTAGCATCTCCTTTTGGTTGATGTGTAGGTGCATTTGTTTTTGGGACCATTTTCCCTGGATGCACTGGTCTGCCATGTGTGCTCCCCATGCGTAGTCTGAGGCGTCTGTTGTGATGACTTGCCTTGCTTGTGGTATACAGAAAGGGAGACCCTTGTTTCTTTGGCATGCTTGAGCCCACCACAAAAATTCCCTTTGAAGGCATGGAATGAGTGGTAAAATTGTTTCCAAGCTGTGTTTGTGTTGAGACCATAAGTTTTTTTAGGTACCATTGTAGTTTCCTCATATGCAGCTTTGCAAATGGTATTAGTAGAATGCAAGATGCCATGAACCCCAGAGCCTGCAGGATTTTCCTTGCAGTTAGCCTGGTTAAAGTTGCCATTTTGTTGAAGTATTGAGACAGTTGCCCTTGTTTGTCTGGCATGAGGTAAGCCATCTGGGCCGTTGTATTTAAGCTGGCACCCAGGAAAATTATCTGTTGAGAGGGTATTAGTTTTGATTTTGTTTTGTTTACTGTGTACCCCAGGCAATTTAACAGTTTTATTACGAATGCCAGATGTTGCAATGGAATGTCCTTGCTGTCCGCTTGGATCAGGCAGTCGTCCAGATATGGGTAGATTTGTATTCCTCATTGTCTGCAGAAAGCAATTACTGATGCCAGGCATTTTGTAAACACTCTGGGTGCAGTAGATAAGCCAAAGGGCAATGCGCAGAACTGATAATGGGTTGAACCTGCAAGAAATCTGAGGTATCTTCTGCAATCTTGTCTGATAGGGACATGCAGGTATGCCTCCTTGAGGTCCAACGTTACCAGCCAAGACTCCTTGCCCAGCATGGGAAGAAGCTGCTGTAATGTAAGCATCTTGAATTTTGGTGCCTCTAGATATGTGTTTAGAATAGATAGGTCTAAGATGGGTCTCCAGTCTTTGTCCTTCCTTGGTACCAGGAATAGTCTTGAATAAAAACCTTGACCTTGTTCTTTTGCAGGTACCTCTTGAATTGCTCTCATATCCATGAGAGCGGAAATTTGTTTTTGTGCCTCTGCCCATTGATTTTGTGGCAGGTTTGGCATACCCCTCATCTTTGGAAGGGTGAGGAAGTGGAATCTGTAGCCTCTGTCTATAATATCCAGAATCCATTTGTCCTTTGTAACAATGTGCCAGTTTTTTGAAAATAAGGCCAGTTTTCTGCCCAAAGGTGCTGCCATTATAGCTTTGTTTGGCAGTCAAAGGGGAAAGTCATTGCGTCTGTTTTCTAAATGACTGTGTTCTGTCTTCTCCACCTCTTAGGGCTGGTGATTGCCATTGCCTGGCTCTGTAAGATCCTTGAGGTTGTCCTCTACCCCTTGGGCGTCTGTATCTACCCCTTTGGGGACTGTCCGTGGCTGGAAAGGACCAATTTTTTGAAGGCCAGTTTCTGTTGAAGCGTGGAGGCTGCACCTGCAAGAAATCTTTAACTGTTTGCATAGATTTAGCTTTTTCCTCCATTTTCTTTAGTATCTCCTCAGCTTTAACACCGAACAGTACATCTTTTTGTAGTTGTGCATCTAATAATTTTGCTTTGACATGATCTGGTAAGGTTTGTTCTTTGAGCCAAGCGTGTCTACATATGACAGACCCCATGACAGCAGCTCTGCATGAGGCCTCTAAAGCATCAAAACCACACTGTAAGGTATGTTTCCCCACTTGTTCTGCTCCATTCAACAAATCCTGCAACTCTTTCAAATCAGGTTGTTCTGTTTGTGTCATTTTGCTTTTCGGCTGAGATGGCAAGAACTGCTGGTACTTTAACATATGAAATTGACAGTTTAATGCCCTCATGGTTAAAGTGGCTAATGTATACACTTTTTTCCTCCACCTTTCCAGTGCTCTGGAATCTCTCTCTGAAGGTAAAGGGTTTTTAGCAGTAGAGGCCTTAATCCCCTTGGGACCCTGAGAAATAGTTTCTGGGTCAGCAGAAGGGCTTTTATAAAGGAACTGGTGAGAATCAGGCACCCGGTAATATCTGTCTGGTTTAACAGGGGCAAGAGGTAAAGAGTCTGGATTAAGACTGGCTTCTGCGTACACGTCATCCAAAATATCTAAGACAGGAGGAATAGCCAGGGGCCTATGCTGGGGAAGCAGCAGAAATTCCCTGAGTCTTTTCTTGGAATTTGAGTAATCTTGGCCTTCCCAGTGGAAGTGTTCTCTCAATGTATGTAGGGTTTCCCCAAAAGAGTAGTCCTCAGGGGGGGAGACCAAGGGAATAGAATCCTCAGAATCAGAGTCTTCAAAAGGGGAATAGGCATAATCCAGGTCCTCAGAAAGGCCTGAGGTAATAGATGCCTGATCTGAGGAAGGGTAGTCTTCCTCCATCCTGGGTCTTTTGTCTGAGAGGGGTTGAGAGCCCCTGATGAGTGAAATCAAATCCTCAGCCATTTTAAGCATCTGTTTTTTGGGCATGGGATCTTGAGAGGGGGTTTGAGGACCCTGTTTTTTAATTTTCATTGGAGCTTTAGATTTACTGAACGATTTAACAGATAAGGTGGTAGGCCTGAAAATGCCTTCAGAAATGTCAGGCCTTGCTAAACTTTCCGTTTCTCCGCCAAGAGTGGCGTTGGTATCTGCAGTGGGAATGGGGACCGAGGAACCTGCGACCTCGGGTACTGAAGTCACCCGTAATAAAGTTTCATCGGTAGTCAGGGGCTGCGTAGGTGCCTTGCTGAGAACTGGAGAACTGGTAGTCGGCCTTAGTGTGGTCTCAGTAGTCGATGCAGGCCTCGGATGTCTGTCCTTATCCATGCGTTTTTTTGCCTAAAACTGGCAACGGCATATCTGACGACATAATATAATTAAATGTTTTGTCAAAATAATGAAGGGCGAACTCCACCCGGCGCTTAATAGTGTGCTTCTTAAACCTAGCACAAAAACGGCAGGCTGAGACGTTGTGTTCTGGCCCTAAGCAAGGTATACAGTAAGAGTGAAAATCCTTATGCGGTATTTGCTTCCCACAAGAAATGCAATTATTAACTTTGTCTGTCTGAGGCAAGAAAAGTTTCCCCAATGGGGTACTTAGCTTTAAAGAAGACTTCGGCTGAAATACTTTCGTAAAACTCAGGAGCTGGCCGACCGGCACTTGCGAACTGCTTTTGCTTCGGGCACTGCGCAGCAAGAAAGACTGAAGAAAATGGCATCGGCTGCCTCTTTTATACTCCTGTTGCACTGACGTCAGGGAAGAAGCGATGACAACCAACGCCGGACCTAGACTTTGGAATTCGGCCGACCGAGGACCCGCCTGACGGCAGATAACCCAAGTGTGATGACTGCAGCTGTATGCAGGAAGAACATCCAGAAATGTGATTTTAAAAACAGAATCAGAGAGCATTAAGCATTTTTGTCTTGACCATCCAACTCAGCACTGCTTTGCACTATATGTAACTTTATCTTAGACTTGTGTTTTCTCTTAGAAATAGCTAGAAGCTAGAAAGATTAGACTAAATGTTTTTCTGTGATGTCAAAACTGTACTACTGAATTATTTTAAGTATTTCACTGTGATCTCTGAACTCTTGACTAGCACTGTGTAGTAAAAAGTATTGTCTTGTGTTTTTATTTACTATTAAATATTTTAAAACCTTTCAACTGCGGCTGTTTTTGTAGAGATAATTTAAGCTCTCTAGAGTACTTGCATGCCTTCGGTAAAATTGTACAAAGCCACACCAATAGTTGTAGCTGTGGGCTATACTACCAATTGGATAATAATATTGCACAGTAATAATTGGATACCCTTTTAAGGGCCTTTGGGTAGCTGATAATTATTAGCTGGGTGTTGGTAGTGATTTCTGCCATATAGTCTGGGTACAATGGGCATAGCTGGAGAACCTGTGCCAGCCTTTCCCAGGAGTGTCTGTGTGGTTGTATAAACTTATCTCAAAGGTTTTGTGTGTGTGTGTGTGTGTGTGTGTGTGTGTGTGTGTGTGTGTGTGTGTGTGTGTGTGTGTGTGTCAGCTACTTGGGCAGGGACACAAAGCACTGGTTGGACAGAGAGGGTGCTGGAGGTTTTAGCTTGCCCACTAGGCTGAGATCTGGACCCTATAGCTGTGCCAGTGGGGAGTCTTATTGGGGACCTGGAGGGCAAGGGTTCGACCAGCCCCGGACTGACTGTGATCTCTGTGTGCTCTTAAGGGAAATTGCATTTTACTGTGTGCATTTTTTACTCCTATATGAGATGCCTCTCACTGGTGTTAGTGGTGAGGATTGAGGCTCCTTGATTGCTGGGCCAGGGCACGGGCATCACAATGTAGAAGGTTATGTCATGGATACAAATCTTCTTATGAATGGATTTGTGATTTCACTTTAAATTAATGCATTAAGCCAGTGTGAGTTGATTGGTTGATGTAATATATTTAAATGAATTGTGACCACTTTGTTCTTTATGGTCTGATAAAACTCCATGTGAAAGCACTTACCAATTTAAATCAATAAATTTTCATTTTTATATGTTTGGACTTTTGTGCTGCTTGCCTGGTTTGTGTACTGCCCTTGGATGTTTTATTAGTTTTGTTTATTTTTTATCGGACAGTTCCACATTTGCTCTTTGCTGTGCGATATTCTGTTGGTTTGCTTATTCAATCAGTAGAAATGTAAAATTAAACTGTAGGATAGAAGTCCATCATTCTAGAGAAACTCTATCTGAATAAGTAAACTTTCCTAATCTAACTAGAGAATACTTTCCCTGATCCAATCTAAAGCATAATAGCAAGGCAAAAGCAAGGTTCCAGTTTTTGGTGAGTTTTCTTTCCTTCAGGTATGACTGCACAGCACTGTAACTGACTGCAAGTCTTCAAACACTGCTATTCTTCACAAACTGCTCAGCACTTTACTAACTGCTCAGCTTAATAGTCTCAACTGTCTTCTTTTTAAAAATAACAGTCAGCTGTTTGAAAAAGTTATTTTTCCTGTCAATCAGCTGGTCAAATAATCACCTAACAGCCAGGGACATTCTAATGACATCACCTACTGTTCAGCTGATTCTCCACAGTAGTTTAGAATCTCCCTCAAAACATGTGCAATTAGAAATATATTAGAACACTGACAGATTCTTTAAACAGTTTGTTTAAACAGGGAAATACTCAACATTTTAAAAACGTATTTACATGTTTGCAGTTAGGCATATCAGCATACAATGCAAGTTAATCTGGGAATATACACAAATCTCCTGCCAGACATGCTAACACAGATGACAGTGTTTTCTTTTTCTTCACAAACATCATAAACCAGAACATTAAAAATGTGATAAGGTTGAACTGCGCAACAATCTGGATTTAAGTGTAGTTCATGCTTACTAAATTGTGTCTGCTTCCTTGAAAAAAAAATAGCACAAACACTAGGCAGTAGTCATACTATTCATGCTGTGTACTTGGATCTGGCAAAGACATTTTAGCAATAACCAATGACTGTGTCTTGGTATCACAGGATTTAATCCATGGCTGGTGTGATTTAATCATGAAGGTAAAGCTCAAGTGATTAAACAAAGACAACTGTGCGTTAATCCTGTAATATCCACAGCCAGTTGTGGGTTATTATTATTATACAATGACATTATTTAGGAAAGAATTTGCTTACAGTTCTTAAATAATGTCTTTATATAACGGTGCCACAGTGTTTTTCTGCATTCTTCCACATTTTCTGATGGAGTGCACATATGCATGGGTGTTACGTCCCCATCTTCACACAGTACACCAGTACACTGCAGGAGAAGCAACAAAGAAAAGAGAATCTCTATCGCTGTTTTTTTTCTTTTTTTTTTCTCTTTACAGAATGAGAAACCTGGACAAAGCCTTACATAAATGTGGGGACAAAACTCCAAAAATATGGACAGATTATAACTGTTGCTCTTAGAAACATAGAAAGTTCCTGGAATAAGTTTTGTGTTAGCATACATTTTTGAAAGGATGTGAAGTTCGAACCTGAAATGTCTTTCTTCAATCCCCAGTAGTTTGCAATAAAAAAATAATTTTTGCAAGGAACAGACTAAAACTATGAGCAAAAATCTGGACATTCTGTAAAAATCCAGACAGCTGAGAGGTACAAGAGTCTGCCGATATTTTAGCAAAGAAATACAAGGAAAATCCGGTATGTTTCTGTTTCTTTACTTTTGCAGAATGTGCCTGATTTTTCTTTTGTTTTGCTCTGTTCTCTAAGCATATCCTAATAGAAAAGTCTGGCTACCCAATGGTACTTCAGTGGCCAGATTTTTTTTCTATTAGTAAATGTTCGATTTACAATAGGCATACTAGTTTGGCTGTCAAATCAGGGTGCATATTTTTGAATGGCAGTGCACCGTTATTATATAATTTACATCATACCACATCATGGAATTGTTTGTCAGCAAATGGACTTAAACACAGATCCCTATGCAAATTGTTTTCAGGATTGGTCATGCTTATTCAGTTAGGGAAAAGGTGACCAGAGGCATTCTACAGGGTTCTGTACTAGGATTCCAACTTTTGGCATTTCTTATTCTGATTTAAACACTCATAACAAGGATCGCTAGCAGACTAAGCTTACTGTGTTAGCTGGGTGTAGTATGTAAATCAACCAGTAATGCTAGCACCCTTCAAATGAAAGTAAATGACTAAATGCTACGAAATGCAACATGGCCACATGGGTTGATTTCTCCCCTTTTTTGATCACATAGAAAGGGCAGTCAGTAGATTCTTCTATATATCACAATTAATCACAAATTCACCATCTCAACTAAAACCAATGAAGTTATTGTTCCTCTCTACACTGTCTTAGTTAGACACCTCATAACATTTAAGGCACACTTTGGCATGCACCTCACTAGATCCCAAAAATAACCCCGCAGAAGTTCCTAAAAAAGGATCAGAGGCATCAAGCATATTGGTTATCAGAAAAAGCTGGTGTTACTATATCCCTTACCCCATGTCATATAGACTTTTGAGAGGACAGCTGTGCCTTCCTTTCTGTGCCCCCACTGACCATATAATCCATGACCTCTTTCAAACAAAGCAAGTGTGTAGGTATGTGTGTGTGTGTGTCTGTGTGTGTATAAAACGTGTTGAGGCACGTTAATTTATTTAACACAAGTGCCTATATGTATTACTTTGACATTCAACTCTTTTTTGTGTAGATATTTGTGCATGTGTATATGTATGTATGTAAATCTTGTTTATATATATATATATATATATATATATATATATATATATATATATATATATAAACATATACACACAAACATACACATATATATGTCTTTATATAGATATATATCTTGATCTAGATGTATACATACATATATATATATATATATATAAATATATATATATATATATATATATATATATATATATGTGTGTGTGTGAATCTACTATGGTTGATTGAAAACTCACTTGATTGAAAACAAAATTACTAGGACCACTTCACTGAAAGCTCACTTCACTGAAAACTCACTTGATTGAAACTCATTTCATTGAAAGTTATAAATGGCCTTTTCCCCACTGCAGTGCGACCCTGGAATTAGTATATAAAGTATGGGGGTGTGTGGGGGGGTGAAGTCCCCCACATATCTTGGTTATATATTCTCTTTTGGAAACAGTTATTTATTGCAATTGTAAGTATCACTGTATATTGTTTAAAATGTTTATAATATGTGGGGGGCTATGCCCCATACACCCCCAATGTGGGGGGCTGTGCCCCCCACCCCCTTACTTTATATACTAACTCCAGGGTTGCACTACAGTGAAGAAAAGGCCATTTATAACTTTCAGCAAAATGAGTTTCAAAGAAATGAGTTTTCAGTGAAGTGAGCTTTCAGTGAAGTGGTCCCAGTAATTTCATTTTCACTCAAGTGAGTTTTCAGGCAACCGTAGTAGACCTATATATATATATATATATATATATATATATATATATATATATATATATATATATATATATATATATATATATCTGTTTTATAGATAGATGCATGCTTTTGCTCTTATACTGCACTTTAATTTGTATTTGTATTCTACTGTCTGTTTGAATTTTTTTTTGCCACATTTTACTATATACTGTACAAGTTCAGCTGTAGCATAGCCCATTTCCAGATCTGCTGTTTCTAGGTCTGTTTTGTAACTTCTGAGCATTGTATTCAAGTCATCCTTGTTGGTGCAGGCCCTTCTGCACCCTTGAGGGAGGAGAGTGCTGTCTAGCTCTCATCTAATCAGGGGTGATTGGCCTAGAGCTTAAAGAGCGTGTCCTTATTGGCTAGTTTGAGTTAAAAGGGTTATTTCTTGTTTTATTTAAGCCCCATGTTTGCACTTGTCTGTGTGTAGTGCACCATTCTGCACTGCCGCATAGTGGTTGTTACCATAGGTGGCTACAGATGCAAACATTTTGCTTGTTAAAATTTTCCTTAGCACATTGCTTCTGATCCTCTAGAGGTTTTTCATTGCCCTGCTCTACTGTCAGATGGAACACTAAGCCTAGCCTCAGAGATACCAACACACTTCTCGCCCACTAGCCATTCCTAAGTGTGACCTCTTTTCCTGACCATATAAATTTACATAACACTATGGACATGGAATTTCCCACAGTTTCTCCAACCATCTTGGTCGACAGTCTTGTGTAGCAACTGCCTCATATTCACTGACAACTCTCTACTCCTAGTCCACACAAACCCAACATGTGAGAAATGCAACTATATTAAGAACCACGAATCCATGCTCTTTCACACACCAGTCAGTACATATAACAATGAGAAGGTTGTCAGCATGCACATCTGACCTCCTACTCCACCCAAACACATATCACACATACCTACATATGCAGAGCTCCTCACTAGAAACATACCTAAATACCAGGGACCTCACAAAAACAAACATAAGCATTCTACACATAATACTTCCTCTACAGGGCACCATACACATAATCATGCACCAGTGTCTTACTTATCAAGTCTTTAAGGCAAAACACAAAACCAAACATATTAGTCATAGCTGATTCCATCGTAAGACACACAGATGTCCCTCTCACCAGGTTGGATAAGGAAATGGTCACAGTTAGCTGTCTGTCAGGTGCTAGGATCCACCATATCACACATGCACTCATGTCTCTCAACAACAGGTACTGTTATGTCTCCATCATAGTCCATGTTGATGTGAACGACTTGAGACATACCTCTCTAGACTATAAAGAGAGACATGAATGAGCTCTCAGATTATGTATCTCAGGCAGGTTTGTCCCTAGCTTTAAGCAGTATTTTACCTTCACTTAGAATGATGCCTCACTACAAACAAAAAATGATTGACTTCAATAACGGGCTCAGTGTCTGGTGTCATTCTAAGGGGATTCAGTATCTGTTAGCCTGGGATGACATGATCAATAGATGTCCATGCTTTGCCAGAAATGGTCTTCATCTGTCACCCCTAAGATTTTGACTACTGGCTAAGGCTCTTGCCACTCCCATAGTGCCTTTTTTAGGCAGTGCCTCAAGAACAAAATTCCTGATGTAAAAACTCCATCTAAAAACAACTTCAAGGTTATACTGCTAAACACTAGGAGTCTTAACATGAAACTGAACTCAATGGAAGCAGTCTTCACCTTGGAAGAGACATTTGTGCAATCATAGAGATCTGGTTCAAGGCTGTGGAAAGCACCCCAGACATAATGGGTTACACCTCCTTCCACACGTTCAGAACACAAACTGAAGGTGTGCAAACTAAAGGAGGCAGTATATCAGTATTCATTAAAGATAAATACACCTCCAGACTGGCTAAACAGTATGATTCCCTGGAGATACTCCAGATGCAATTAACTGTCAGTAGGACATATATTCAAGTCACTGCCAGCTATAGGACCCCCTCCGTGAATCAAGATGCCCACTCTGCTTATTTGGATCTACTTGAGTCTATCAAGATACATTCAGATACCATGATTTTGGGTGACTTTAACTACCCATCCATGGACTGGGTAAATTACTTGTGCTCAAACTCACACTCCCAAAGGTTCCTTAACTTTGTTAACTCCAATGCCCTGGACCAGCTGGTTGACACCCCCCACAAGGGGTGCCAACATCCTAGATCTGGTGCTTACCAATGTGGGGTCCACTGTAGCACCCCCACTGTGAGGCCTTTCCTGATCTGACCACAAATCATTCTCATTCAAAGTAAATATCGCACCTGCACCCCTCACACTGCAGCAAATAAACTAAAAAAATTCTGCAAACCAGATTATAACCTCTTATGGGATGGTATAAATAGCTTCACTGCACCCCCCAATGGAATTTGCAACTATGCAGAGTTCTACACCAATGCTTTATGCAAACACCTGTATAACTGCATTGACTCGGCAGTACCTGATAGCATCAATACAATCTCCTGAAGGAAAACAAACCTGCATAGTGCACAACTGCCATTAACAGGCTTTACAACAATAGGAAGAAATTGATATGAGTAAGAGGGAGCAAGCTCTAAACTGGAAACACTCCCTCCTCAGCTTAAACAAGCAAATAAGACTTTGTGTGAAGTCCTCCAAAGCAAATTATGAATCCAGATTAGCTTCCTCAACTAAGGGCAGCAACCATAAGGTGTTCTTTAGTTACATCCGTAGCCTAAAAGGAAAGGCCCAGATTTGTGCCAAACTGGTAGTTAATGATACCACATATACTGAGCCTGTGGACATAGCTAACCTGTTGGCCAACACGTTCTGTAAAAACTTCTCTCCCCTGTCCCCGCTACATGTACCCCATAACATCCCTACCACCTGTCCCCTACTTTGTATCTCTAAAGAGAAGGTCATGGACGCCCTCCCTAAGGCCAAAAACACAGCATCTATGGGAACTGATAACATTCCAGGCTGCATCCTACATGGGCTCCAACAAGAATTAGCAACACCATTAGGTACTCTTTTCAGTCAGTCTAAGCACCGGCTTCTTCCCAGCTGAATGGAAAAGGGACACCATTATTCCCTTGCACAAAGGTGGTGCTTCCACTGACCCCAGGAACTATAGACCTATTAGCCTGACTAGCCTTATCTGCAAGGCCATGGAGCAAATTATCATGGCCCTTATCAACAAAGATGTAGGTAATCTCCAAACATTTGATCCTACTAACTTTGGATTTGTCAAAGGGAGATCATGCCTGTTAAACCTGGTGGACTTCTTTAAGACAGTCACCAAGGCCCTGGACAAGGGGAAATCTGTGCATACAACCTACCTAGACCTAGCCAAGGCTTTTGACACTATTCCCCACACAGGCATCATTGACAAATTCACCCAGCTAGGTATCAACACCTATATCATTAGATGGGTCACTAACTGGCTCACTGATAGAACACATATAGTCAAAATAGGGGAATCCACCTCCACCTCCAATAGCAGACCTGTAACCAACCAGTGGTGTTCCACAGGGATTAGTCCTGCAACCTCTACTTTTTGGAATTTATTTCTCTGAAGTACAAGCAAAAACTAAAGGTCTGTGGCTGACAAAGCTTGCTGATGACTGCAAACTGGGAGTGGTCATAGAATCTCCAAATTATGTCAACATCCTACTAGAGGGTCATACACAAACAAATGGTTGGTGCCAAAGTCTTGCCCTTAAACTCAATGCAAAAAATGTATTTTAATCCCTTTCGGTAAGAGCAATGTTCCTGCTAACTACCACATCAATTCACTAGAAAATACCCTAAGTGAACACTCAGTGGTGAGAGACCTGGGCACACAGGTTGACAGCAATCTTACCTTTCATCACCATATCTCCAAAATGGTGAGAAGGGCATTTTATATTGCTCATCTCATAAGTAAGGGCATTGCCTTCAGAAAAAAAGAAGTTATAACCTCCCGGTACTTTTCCCTCATCAGGCCAATAATTGAATACAATGTCCCTTTTAGTATATACCTTTCCAAGAACCTGCAGCAATTGGAGATACCACAAAGGTGCCTCACAAGGAAAATTCAAGGTCTTCAGCATCTGTTTTATGTGGATTGTCTGAAATCACTGTCACTGTATACTGTTTCATACAGACTACTCAGAGACAATCTTCGCGTTGCATATAAGGCAAACTCTGACCCTGCCTTACTGGAAATGCTGCATATCCACAAGTCAAATAGTACATGGGTTGCTCACTCTAAAGACCTTAACCTGGTATGTGACATGAATAGAACCTACTGGAGGGACAGATTTGTCTCCCAGAGGTTACCACACCTTTGGAACAGACTCCCACTTCATGTCAAACAGAGCACCTCATTGGCCCTCTTCAAACACAGTCTGGACAATTGTGTTTGTGTGTGTGTGTGTTTGTGTGTGTGTGTGTGTGTGTGTGTGTGTGTGTGTGTGTGTGTGTGTGTGTGTGTGTGTGTGTGTGTGTGTGTGTGTGTGTGTGTGTGTGTGTGTGTGTGTGCGCATGTACACATACAGATTGCATTTTTTTTGTTTCGTTTGGCAAAACTCTGTGCTAATGTGTGGTCCATCCCTGACCCTTTCCTCTTTCCTATCTTCATATACACACACACACACACACACACACACACACACACACACACACGCACACAACCTTCACTATTTTTTCTTTTAATTTGCCTTAATAACCCCAAGGGCAATTTGCTGTAATCTCTTTTCTCAACTACTTCCTAGACTCACAGACAGTTGCTCAGTCCTAATTACACTTCAGCACTTAGCAAAAGTTTTATTTTGGGGTTCTGATAGCCCCCACATTCCTCTCCCTCCTATCACAACATTTCATACTGATTTTAGTCTCACTACCATCTGTTTTATTATATGCTATTAAACTATAACAAAAGTGCAGGTCAATATGTTTACATTGTTCAAAACAAAAGAAACAATACAGGCTCCGATCTGGCTAGAATAACTCCTAAAACGTTTAATGTGAAGCGCTTTTCGTCTTCCACCTTTCGAAGACTTCATCAGACAAAAGAAAAAAACTTCATACACAGTTTTAAAATGAAAAAGGCACCAAAGCAAAGCACAGTAATTGGATTCAGCCACTATTCAATTAAGTAATTAAATACTAAGTTAAATAATTAAAGTTCTGCATCAAAAACCTTTTTCTTGTGTTAAAAAAGCTCATGTCAGCAAAATAAAATCATTCATTTAAAACTTCTGTTTAAAACTTTCATTTTAGAAAAAAACAAGATGCAAAACTGTACTCCAACATGAAGTACAGAAATACTGAATGAAAAGCATAAATGTAGGAAAACGTAGTTATAAATATAAGCTTGGAGTGTAAAAGAAGAAAAAAAAGAACATAATAATAATAAGTATAACATGAGTACAAATATAACAGACTACTACTCACAGCACCAAGAGGTGACAGTGTCTAAAGCAAAAATGTCAATAACTATGGAGAGGGTGTCAAATACCTAAAACTACAAATACATACAGTAAACTATGTTCTAAGACCTTAGAGGATCTGTGTTCTAAAAATGTTGAAAAAATTTAAAAACAATTTAAAAACAATTTTTAGTACTAGACTATAAATATGTGCAAGGGAACTCAAGACGAAAACAGGAATAAACTACAACAGTTGCTACCTTTTGCTAACATGAAATAAAATACTGTGTGTGTCACCTCAATAGAGTTCTCAACTTCAAAATACAAGTTAAAGATGTGACCTCGTTTAAACCAGGGGGGGTGTAGGAATTCAGTCTAAGCTGCCAAACAAGTTCACGTTTCTCTAACAGTAACTGATGTGGTCCACCTTTTTCATCAACCACTACCTGATCTATCACTTTGAACAAAAAAGCAAGGGTAGGATTAAACTAAAAGAAAGGATTTATGAACACACATACCATATAAGGAAGAAGAGTCGTACCGATGCCCTAGCGAGGCACTGTAACGTGAATCCTACCCATGCTTTTTGAGTTCCCTTGCACATATTTATAGTCTAGTACTAAAAATTGTTTTTAAATTGTTTTTAAAATTTTTTCAACATTTTTAGAACACAGATCCTCTAAGGTCTTAGAACATAGTTTACTGTATGTATTTGTATTTTTAGGTATTTGACACCCTCTCCATAGTTATTGACATTTTTGCTTTAGACATTGTCACCTCTTGGTGCTGTGAGTAGTAGTCTGTTATATTTGTACTCATTATATACTTATTATTATTATTATTATTGTTATTATGTTCTTTTTTTCTTCTTTTACACTCCAAGTTTATATTTATAAGTAAGTTTTCCTACATTTATGCTTTTCATTCAGTATTTCTGTACTTTATGTTGGAGTACAGTTTTGCATTTTGTTTTTTCT